>NC_081809.1:23015000-23202500 GCF_030704535.1 Vitis vinifera
TATATACTATTGGGAAAAAAAATTGTTCCAATAGGTATTCCCAACACATGGAAATATGTGTTGCCAAAAGTTTGGTATATGATTTTTTAGTTGCCAATAAAAAGTTTTTGGCAATAGATTATCCAATTGAGTTTTACCGTCGCTATTGCCAATAGATTACGTTAGTTGGAAAATATAAACAAAATAGAAGTTTTGAGCAACGGATTATCTAATGGAATTTTATTGTCGTTATTGCCTATGGATCAAATCAGTTCTAAAATGCAAAAAAAAAAAAAAAAAAAATCACTCTTACCAACATAAGAAGTTTTTTTGCTATAAATAAAAAATAAGTAGATTTAATAATCAATTTTCATTGATTTACCAATGGACAATGTGTGTCCCTATCATCGATAAACTATTTGTTGAAGAAGATGATTTCAATTAATAAACAAACAAATTAAATAGTTATTTATAATTTTTATGGAATATTTAAAAATTAATAAAAATAATTCCATCTAAATTAATATTCCACAGTTTGTAGCAATTTAAATTATATTTAATCAATTGAAAATAGTAGAAATTAAACTTAGCTATACACAAATATAAAATAAATTTAAATATTTAAACCTTAAAAAGTAATATAAATTTCGATAATGGTTATTCCACCACAAAATGTTCATTCAATGCACAAGGTCTTAAGAATCAAAACCTAAACCCTATATTGACTACACTTTTTATTTAAAGTATATATTTAGATCCTAATTATTGGCCAGTATTTATGGACCTGTTTGATCTAAATGCTCATAATAATTGATATAATTTTTAAATTACAAATTATTTCTAAAAATTGCTAGGTTCGATAAAGAATTCAATGCATTAACTTCCACTTTAAAGTTTGCTTACCCAATGAAAAGATTTGTAACAGTATAATTATTATAGAGAGGAAATTAATATAGTCATTTTGGATTAGCTTTAATTCAAAAAATTTGGTACTAATTGACTCAATATGAT
The DNA here is from genome assembly GCF_030704535.1 of Vitis vinifera. Classification (NCBI taxonomy): domain Eukaryota; kingdom Viridiplantae; phylum Streptophyta; class Magnoliopsida; order Vitales; family Vitaceae; genus Vitis; species Vitis vinifera. The sequence continues at coordinate 23,015,991 of NC_081809.1, forward strand.
TAGATTTTTTTTTTACAATTTGTTTTAAAGAAAATATTATCAATTATTTTTATTTTTAAAATATTCTTTATTTTTTTTAAAAGAGGTATAACTTATGGTTTTATTAAGATCATATTTTATGATTTCTATCACTTTTTGGAGAATATAAGCTGAAACAATAAAAAGAATATTTCTAAGGGAACATCTTTCACAATTCTTAAAGAGTTAGTCCACTAATATATGATTTGACTCATTCACATCCTTCTACATTATTAATATTTGGAATCCATATTATGAAAGGAGACATTGTTGATGAAATAACTAAGTTTCATTTCCATCGAGTACTACTTTATAATCTTTCAAGGAACAAGGGGGCTAAGATTGAAATAAAAAGAGAGTTGGGACCTTAGTCCATTATAACATCAAATCCAACTAACATGTCAACAATCGGGCATGTTCATCCCTTGAGTTTGCTTCCATTGGCACAAGTTAGAGTCCTCTTCTTCAAAACTCTATCTTCGTTGCTTTAACCTACTTTTTGGTTTGATTTTCTAGAACGAGTGAAGTGCATAACTGAGCAGTGGACTATTTTGTTTTAAAGACAGTTCACCCTTTTTGATAGTCCATTGCAGGCTATTTTGGGCTCTATCAAACAATAGATTTTTCCACTAATGGTTCCATTCTCCTATCGAGAGGCTATGATACTTGTAAGATTGTCCATTCATATGAATGTATTATTTTTTTTATAATTTACAATCCATTTAAAGTAAATTAAAAATGTATGCAAAATTTTACAATGTAACAATTCATTGTTAAAAAGTTTAAAATGTTATTATTCTTTTTTGATAAATAAACAAATATCTATATATATAGTTTAAATATTTATTTTAAAAAATTGACAATTGGAGGAATTTTTAATGAAAGATGAAAGAAAAAAAAAGAAAAACATATCTTGTTTTCAATGATAGTTAGATAATAAAAGGAAAAAACAATTTTTTTTTTCTTGGACATTTACTTTTATGAGGAATGAAACTTGGGTAATTGGATTGGTTGGTATGGTTTGGGCCTATTTTTGGGCAAATATTGTACATCTATAGTTTCCATTGATATGAACCTCGAAATTTGTAATCCACAATTTCTTTAAACTATGTTGGGTTATTGGAAAATATTAAGAAAAATGGTTTTATCATATTTAGTTTCATTATAGAAAACATAAAAGAAAATCAAATATAATTAAAATTAATTTGAAAATTATATATTTTAAAATTACTTAATCTTATTATAATAGAGATAAATAAGTAAAATGAGTTTGATGAAATGTTAAAAAATGATTTATTAAATATAATTTTTTTTTTTACTTTTTTTTTTTTTTTTCATTTTTCCTTCTTTCCATTTTTCCTCTCTATTTTCTTTCTTTTATATTTTCCCTCAAGTTTTTGGAGAACCAAACATAGCCTTCAACTTTTTTTTTTTCTTTTATCATTTGGTTTGAAGACAATTAATTTTTTTTTTTAACCAAGAAATAGTCCAATCTTTAATAAAAACCCGACTTCAAATATAGATATAAGAATTAAACCTGAAGAAAAATTGAAGTCAATTATAAGTGCTGAAATTTAAGTGTTAAATTAATATAAGTAAAAAGTGTGTTTAGTACTATCGTAAATTTAAGTGCTGAATTTATTCTCATGGTTTGATGATGAAAACAGTTAAAAGTCTTTAGAATGATATCTTTTTACAGGCTTAGCCTTATATTTATTATATGATGGTTTTTTAACAAATTTAACAAGTAAAAAAGAGGAAAAAACATGAAAGGGTACACTTAGTAAGATAAGTGAAGTGAAAATAATGCTTTTTGATAAAAGAGTTCCTGCTAAGCTTACGGGCATGTACCAGGGGTTTCAATATTTTTAAAATAAAGTACATGGCTGGTAAAGATGAAAGGTGGAGAATGCATTCATTCATTGTTAAAAAAAAAGCATTTTTTTTCGGTAATTTACAAATGTAACAGGAAACTTTATAGTAAAAGCATAAACAATATGTAAGACTTGAAACATGTCTAAAATCACTTACATTAATGTAAAAGACTTGACTTTTTTGCCATACAAAATCCACCTTGGGCTGGGTGCGAGTATAAGAAATATTGGAACCAAAAACAAAAGAAAGATCGAAGACCAGAGGGATGCAAGTGGTGGCACCTTCAAGCAATGAAGAAGGATACAGCACAGCTCGCAGGCCCTCAACAAATGCAAACACCATTGCAATCATCGCAGACATGGTGAGCGCATAGCCGTGGAATAAGTATCCCTGGGCGATATTCTTATTTTTTTATAGGGAATGACGCATAGAAATAAATACCAATAGCGCACATAGAAAGCAACATGACTATGCCATCTGCCATGACAAAAATTCTGAAATTTTCCCTTAATGCAAATGCCATGACTTGGTCCTTGCCATTGGTGCCATTGGTAGGGAGGGACAAGACTGCCAAGCCCTGGTTATTGCTCTCGTTCTGAATGTAACCACCAGGTAGTGTGAAACCTGCAGCGAAGGTTACGGTTGCTATGAGTGCCGCCACTATCATATGGCTTTTCATTGTTTTCTTAATTTCAGATATTTCTTTACTTTCTTTGTTCCACTGTCTTCCTTGATCTCTAGCGAACCTAAGGGTCTCATACTAACGATTCTGGAACTTCGCTTTCGTCTCTGAAATTGTAAATTTTTTACAGAAAGCATGGAATTCAATTAAAAGGGGTGAAATAATAATCTATGATGCAATTTTTTTAAGACAAAAATCCGTCCTTTTTTCTTTTTTCTCACCATATATGATACAAAAAAAAAGTGGTAAAATAAATTGGATGTCAAAAACTAACAGTACATAGGAAATTGCAAATTCCGACGGCCTTACCCTTAATCCTAATAAGGTGTCCCATGTCAACTTGAACAACGGTTCCCAAGGTATGATACTGTTGTGAAATAGATGGAGGGGTGTCTTTCCTTTTCCATTCTTCTCATAAGTGAGTCCTCTCACCCTTAACCAGGGAATATTTGACAAACCCGAAGTTAAAAATATTTTCTTTTCTGGCATTATCAGATGAAGAACATTATTGCCCTCATCATCAACTTTCTCGCAGCAATCTGGAAAGTGTGACACCAGCAGCTTCACTATTTCCACATGGCCTCGGCTAGCAGCAATGTGAAGAGCTGTCCTGTTTCCAATTCCATGGTTTTTGACGCCTAGATAGACAACATACGTGTCAGATTTCTCAAGCAATTGCGTCACTATTGTTGGATGACAACCCACATATGCTGCAAAGTGAAGGGGAGACCACCCATTTTTGTCTAATTCTTTAGTTAAAGCAGGCTTCCATTCCAGTATCTTCTTTGTCATTGCTGATAAAATCAACAAAAGAGAGAGAAAAAAAAAGATTTAAGAAAATTAAGAAAATAAATTAAGTCTCCTCTTGTAATGTGATTCGAGCAGTAAATGAAAATGGTGCATCCTCCACTACGCACCTGGGTCTTTGAGAATTACCGCAGCATGCAAAGCCGTTCGACCACTGAAGCCACTATGAGCTGGTGAAGAGCAATTGTCTAGGATCATCTGTACCAAGTCTCCGAATCCCCACTCAGCAGCGATGTAAAGAGGAGTGTTGCCTTCAGTATTAGCACCATAGGTAAAGTCGGGGTCTTCCTGAATCAATAACTTCACCACCTCAGGGTGATGATTTCTCACTGCCTCGTGCAAGGCTGTGTCTTGTTCGTTATTTGTCGTCCTCAGCATCACCTTCCAATCTGCTGCAGCCCCTCTTTCCGTGTCTTCTTCTCCAAGTTTTTTGGCACCGTGAATCAGATTTTTCACCACTGTCAAATGCCCTTCTCTTACTGCAAGGTGAAGTGGAGTGTCACCTTTCTCATTGTGATGTTGCAAGAGTGATGAAAGAGAAGGCAACTTAAGGATCTTTTCAACGAAGTCTGCTTGACCGAATTGGGCTGCAACATGGAGAACTGTGTTCTTTTTTGGAGTTCGTTGGACACGAATATCATGTCGCTCAAGTACATGGATGTCACCATGTGCTGCTGCCACGTACAATTTAGGATCCATGAATATTATCTGGGTCAGGTTACCATCATCTGCTGTAGCCTGGTTGGCGATCTGGATTTTCCTAGCATCTTCAGCTACAACCTGATTGGACTCTGTACTCAAGTTAAGGCTAGAAGTAGTGGAATCGGCCATTATTGTTGAATGAGCAGTATCTTTTCTATATTTTGCTCCAAGGATGGGAAACAAGTTGACCAATTGTTTAATGGAGAGGGTGGCTCTTAGCTCAACCTCGGGAGAAGTGGATACTTTTTATAGGCCGCAGGCCAGAATGTTAGGCTAATGCTGAAGTATGGATTACTAAAAAGTTATAAGAATACTCCCTTATTCTCATAAATCACTAAAAAGTTGTTGTTTATTTTTTTAAAATTTAAAAACAGTTTTTAAAAACAAGTTTCAAAAAATATAATGAAGTAAGCCCAAAACTTCCCACTTTGACAAACTGGAGAGAAGTTTTATCTTATCAACTTGTGAAGTCAGACCAATTGAAAGCTAAATCTATTTCCCATACGTCAACAAATAAACACAAAATTAAACGGTCAAATTTGTACACCTAAGAAATAATTAAAATTAAAATAATAATCCATTTCTAACTAAAATAATAAATGAATAAAACAAGCTTGAGTGATAATCAATTTCTTCCACTGGAAACAAATTAATAATTAAATATGACAAAGGGGAACAAACAAAACACCACCTACTACATACTAAACAAGTTACAACTTAAACAAGTTACAACTTGTAGCCATGAAAGCAATCCTGGAGCCGACACTATTATTTTAGTCCCTTCCAAACTTATTTAACCCAAACTCCTTTTATATATATATATATTTGAAAATTTTAAAGGAAATATGAAAAAAAAATAAAGAGAAAAAAAAAACAAAGTAAATAAATTATTTTTATGTATTACTTTAAATTCATTTATTATATTTTTCTTCTTTTATATAAAGATTAAATAATTTAAAATTATATATATTTTAAAGTAATTTTAATTATATTTAATTTTCTTTCATACTTTTTTATAATAAAATCAAAAGAAATTTATTTTTTAATATTTTTTTTTAATGGGACTTTTGGGTTACGTGAAATTTATTATATCATCTATAACCACCTCACAATCTCCTCACATTTCAATGGTGAGACTCTTTCAAGGTTGCTTTCACTTTTTCAACTTGTAACTTATAAATTAATGAGTTGGTGGTATTAGTGGGAATAATTTAAATTTTTTTTTTGCTTCTAGCTAGGGTTGACAAATTTAAGTGTTATATTTTTTAGAACAGACCAAGAGTCTCCATCTCTTGTTTTGAACTTCATGTCAATGGGAATAGTCCATTATCTTTATTAAATGAAAACATGGCACGCCATGCACCTCCAAATGCACAAGCTGACAAGAGATGTGAAAAGTTGTCGATTTTTTAATTTGTCAAAAAGCTGTAATTTACAAAATTTATTTTATTTTCTATTATGAAAACATGGCACGCCATGCACCTCCAAATGCACAAGTTGACAAGAGATGTGAAAAGTTGTCGATTTTTTAATTTGTCAAAAAGCTGTAATTTACAAAATGTATAGAATATTTAATTTATAAAATATGATTTCGATATATTCTAAAAAAAAAATTATAAAATGATTGACCTTTGGGTCATTTAAAATTTGTGCGCCTATTCATGGAAGGATTGTTTAATTTATTTAAATGTAAATCTTATCATTAGTGTGGAGACATGTACAACACCCTTTAATTATATAAAAAGAACATAATTAAATAAAATATAAGATGATGATTTTAACACAGGTGTGGTTATTTAATAAAAGCTAATACTTAATACATAATTATTATACATGACTTTAAGTTAACTTATGTCTAAACTATCAACTTAAAACTTATTATCAAATTATTATTTTTAGTGTTAAGATTGTTTATAAATCTCTCTTAAAAAAATTATATTATTAAATTAACAATTTACCTTCACCAATACTAAAAAAATGGGGTTAAGAAAAGAGAAATATAAAAATAAAGAGACATAACTTCTATTCAGTAATGTATTAGGAAGCACTTCCAACCTTTCTAATACTTTAAAATTTTTATCTATTAAGTATTAGAAAAACTAAAAACGCTTCTTACAATCACTATAAAATGTACTTACAAATAATTAAAATAAAATATTTTGGAGGATTTAGAAAAAATTATTTATTTTAACTTATTAGTATAAACTACTTTTAACTTTATACTACATATAAATTTACAAGTGGATTAGAATGGAGGGAAGAATTTGTATTGTTTAGTTATTTATGTTATAACTTGACTATTATTTGCTTATTTATTTATTTAGTGTTATTTTGATAATGCTTAGAACTTAAATTTTCAAATTTACAAGCCTAGAGACATATGATGAATATATTAATTAATTAATTTCTTTAATTGTATCAACAGTAATAAACATATTAAAATAGTGAAATAAGTTTTTCTATCCTCTCCATTTATATATAACTTTTAAGAACTCATCTTAAAACTACAAAACGCTTATTTATATCCATTTGATATAAATCTTCTTCAACCTTTCCATTATTCACACCTAAGTTTTTTTAAAAAAATTGATTTTTATAAGAAAAAGACAAGGCTATTTTCGTCAAAATGGATCGCTAAAAAAATATGAAGAATTAAATTTATAAATTGGGGATTATTTCATTCTTTAATCAAATGATCTTGTTTCAATTTTTTTTTCTATTGTAAACGGCTCTATTTGTAATATTTGTATTAAAAAATAATTTCATATATTCTAAAAAAATGTGAAATGATTGACTATTAGGTCATTTAAAATTTATGTGTCTATTCATCAAAGTATTTAATGTAATATTACTTAATTTATTTTGATTTAAGTATTACCATTACTTTTGAATGTTCAAAAATATACAACACTACTCAATTGAGACAAGGATTTATGATAATATTATTTTATGTGAAATATATATATATATATATATATATATATATATATATATATATATATTATTTTTTATATTAGTTAATATAAAATATAAATTTATTCCTCAATAAGGATAAATATTTCATTAACTTATTATGGACCTGCATTTTTCTCGTACTGAGTAGAAACTCGTTTTATTGTGAAAATTTGACTTTTTGAAACAGTTTAGTCATCATTTTTTTTAAAAGGGAAAAGAAAATAATTAAAAAAAAACTTAAAGTGGCTTTTTTATTGGATTATGGACTTTTTGTTTGATTATTGAGATACATTTAATTCACTTGATAAAATACCCCAACGGTAGGGAAATTTTTTTTTTTTTTTTCTCATTTTCATTTCCTTCTCTAATATGCTACTCTGATCATCACTGTTTGATTATTGAGACTGAGATCATTGCATGGCTCAACAAGAAGGATCAGTTGTCTGCTGCATTTGTTAAAAGATGGAACTCTGGAATCTGGTAGTGGAAATAGAAGCCATTACTTGTTTGTTTGTCCAGACGGATTTGTACGTTTAAATCTTGAGAACATATGTCCATGAGCTTTAAAAATCAAGGGCCACATCAAATCTGTATCCGAACTTGTAAATTTTTCATGTTGCATGTGGATGCTAAAATGAAGTTGTTGGTCCCAACAACACTTCAGGACTAGTTACATCCACATGTGATATCCCATTTCAAATAAAGGAAATTTTTTGACATGATCATCTAAACGTTTTTTAAAGTTATGAGAGTCCCCTTAAGTTCAGAGTAGGTAATATCTACATAGTTAGAAATGAGTCATTACGAAAGGTATTAAAGCATTATGATATCTCATAGTATTGTATAAGGAAAAAAGTCCTTGACATTATATAAGTATGGACTTTTTTTACCCCCTAAAGTTGATAATATCTACTTGGTTGGAATGGGTCGTTACATCATAAGTTTAATGTGCCCTTTTTCGATCTAATTATAGTATAGAAATGTACTTTTTTGGAATTTATCAAAAAGGCATCACAAATCAAGTAGTATTACTTATATATTTTTAAATCTCATTGTTTGTACCATAATATTATATATTTGTATCCTTGTATCTTAATCTTATTCGTTTGCACCCTTATCCAACAACCTACATCTCACAAAACATGTTCAGTGGTCCAAGCCTTTTGTTTGCTAATAATGTTAATCTTGTTAAATATAGCCATAATTATTAGATGATCAAAAGAGCACCACCTATCAAGGATAAAAATATAGAAAACTAATAGAATATAGGTAATTGTATTCTATAGATGCATAAGAAATTTCGTATGAAAATTTTGAAAAAAAAAAAAAAGATTGGTGAAACAAAAATTTGTCAAAACTTATGAAAATATTAAAAAAAACTCCATCAGATAATAAAATAAATAATAATACATATATTAATTTTTTTATTTAATAAAAGAGTTTATGCAGATAAAATTTGTGGCAATTGGGCAATAATATAATGTGCTTTGATAAAAAAATATGAATTTTGAAATATAACATACTTTCATAAGAAATATGAATTTTGAAATATAACATACTTTCATAAGAAATATGAATTTTGAAAAAATATGTTGAAATAAAAATTTTGTTTATTATATTGTAATATTTAAAACATATTATATTTCAATGTTTATAAGTTATAACATATTACATTTATAAAGAAATTCAATTTTACCCAAAATATCTATATTAAAAAAAAGTTAAATTGTAATTTATTATTATAAAAAATAATTTATTTTCTAAAAAATATTATAAAAAATAGGGTAGTTTTTTAGAACATTATTAATTGTTTTTAGTTATTTTTACTTGTCTTTTGGAGCCATTTTTAAATTAATTATACAAATATAAAGAATAACTGAAAATAAAATATTATAGATGAAAGTAATTTCAAGAAATATTTGAAAACATAGAAAACAAGTAAGTTATAAAAAGCATAAGACAACTGTTTATGAAATTTATTTTCAGAAATTGTTTGATGAAAATCATTTTAAAAAAGTACCCAAAGAAATCCTAAGAATTTATTTAGTAATTGTTTTTTAAAACAGTTTATATTCTCTTAAACAAATAAAAAAAATTAGAAAATAAAAAATAGTTTTCTGTTTTTTAAAATAGAAAAATATAATGTTTTCATAAAACATCTTTTAGTTGTTTTCACTTATTTATTTATTTTTTTTAGAATTGTTTCAAAAAATAATTATACAAATGTAAAAAAAATGATTAAAAATAAATCACAATATGTAAGTTATTTTTGAAACATATTAAAAACATAAAAATTAGGTTAAAAACATTCTAATTCCCAAACATATTTTTGTTTTATAAATGATCTTACAATAGCTTTTAAAAACTGTTTTTAAAAGTTATTTTAAAAAAATAGTTACTAAATAGAGTTTAGGCCTTCCTTGTGTCCTTAGAATAAATTTGGTGTTAAAACGGTGTATATTGTTTAGGCCGCTAGGCACTTGCTTTAAATATTTCACTCAATCATAATCAATTGTGCACATATCGAAAATGTGTTAAGAGGGTGTTTGTTTTTTTAGTTTTTTTGTTGAAAACAATTTGCTTTCAAACTTTAAATCGTTTGTTTTTCTACTTTTTTATAACTTATAATAAATTTTTTGTTGAATATAAAAAACCAAAATACTTTGGTTTTTTTTTAAATAGAAAAAGCAATATGTTGATTTTCTTTTTTTTACGTTTTAATGCTTAATAGAAATAAAATATTAAAAAAACAAACAACTTAATATTAAATACTATTAAGTATTAAAGTTCTATTTAGAGTTAAGTTAAAAAAACAAATATCAAATTAGTCTAAGTATCACACAATTATATATAATTATAATTTATTGAAATATCTAGGCTATGTTTGGCTCCATCGTTGGTACTTAACTTTCAAGTAATAATAAATAAACCCAAGGTCGAGTACGAATTTAAGCATACATGGAACCAAAAACAAAAGGAAGAAGACTAAAATGATGAAAGTGGTAATACCATCAAACAATTCAGACGAATAAGCACAACTTCCAATCCCCCGACAAATGCAAACACCATTAAAATCATCGCAGCCATGGTTAGTGTCACACCCTCGAAAATCACCTTAAATTTTTCACCTGGTTCGCGGTGCTAAGGACCCTTCCTTAGCCAACCTTCCTTCCCAGCCTTCTCAAAACGCACACAAACAATAGCAAACCAAAGGAAATAGGGACACAACGAGGTTACAGGAAATCCTTCCCAACTTGTATTAATCTCAACTACAAGATACAAAATTGCTTCCCTGAGTCAGAGAGCAATGCTTACATCCCAAGCATTTAGAGACTACTTCCTTCTTCTCCCTCTTTGCCATCTCAAGGCTGCAGGAGTCCTATTTAAAAGACTTGCCCTATAGTTTTTCCCATGGTGGTTATGCAACCGCCTAGAACCGCTCTGAACTGCTAGCACAACCACCCACCACCCAGATGGTGGCCTGCTGAGAAACCACCCACTTGCATCAGCATCAGCATCAGCAATGACTTAGCTCACTGCTAGTCCATGCAGCTGACTGACTTGATCACTAGCTGTCCTAGCTAGTGCTTTGACTAGCTGCCATCTCCTCGAGCCTGCCTCATCAAGTTGCCGGAGAGCCCTCCCCTAACAAGCTGCCTCCTTCCCTACAAGGTGCCTCTTGTGACCGGGTGCCCACCAACGCGTCTCTGATCAAGGCTCTTGGAACCAAGCAGCATGCACCACTAGCTAACCAGACTGCATCAGTGTGCCTCCCCCACACTGATGTGTGAGCCCAAGCCATGTCAAGGTGCCCATGGCCTGGGCCTGTTGCTTCCACTCGTCAGGTTCAGCTTCAATGAGCCATGGCATTGCGCCCATGGCTGTTCCCTCTTGGTGCACAGGGCATTGCGCCCCTGTGCTGTGCATAGGCGTCATGGTGTGAACCAACTGCTTGTCTGATGGCCCATCTAGCCATGGCAATTCACCCATGGTCTTCTTGGTTGGCTCGCTTGCACAAGGTTTAGGCGCCCTCGTGCCGGCGCGGGGAGGGGGTAGGCCGCACCATGCCCCGTGCTGTTGTAGCCACGGGGTGCATGCTACACATGTCGTGGAGCCCATGTGTGCATGCTCAAGTGCCATTCGTGTCCTAGGCACGCCCAAGGCCGTGCCAGGGTGCCTTTTTGGTGCGGTCAAGGCTTGTCCTTGGTGCTCATCCCCCTTGAGTCACCTATCCCCCCCCCCCCCTCCCCCTTAAAGAGCAATACGAGCCGTTTTCAAAGTTTCTGGAGGAGACATCAATATGTCCGAGGAGACATAATGGAATATTTAAATAAATACAAAATAATTTAAATTCCCAAAATATCCCTCTGCACCACTCCATGGCCCAAGTGCCTTCATGATGCGCACACAGTGCGTGTCTGGCTCGCTCGCGGTGCGCGCGCGGTGCACGTCTGGCTCGCTCGCGGTGCTCGCGCGATGCACGTCTGGCTCGCTCGCGGTGCGCGCACGGTGCATGCTTGACTCTTCCGCGATCCCCACACTTAGCTCCTGGGGTTTGAACCACCAAACCTCCAGGCTTTCCTTGCTTTCAGCCTAGGCTCTCATGGGTGCAAGGCCTACCCATGAGGCCTATTTCTCTGGGTCTGAATCAAGTGTCTAAGGGGCTGACAAACCCACCCTCGCCTGCTGAAGTCAACGCCATCGTCGACTTAGACTGCCAGTATGCTTGGACCTCCTTCTCAAATTGCCATAAAGTAACATATCTTTCCCATGAAGCTTCAGTTTCTGAAATCCCCTTCCACTGAACCAAGAAATCAGTTCGCCGGTTCTTTCTGCTATGTCCCATGGTCCTGTGATCCAAGATCTTCTCTATCTCTCGATCAAATTGTTTCATGATCAAGGGAGGGGCTCACTTTGTCTGCACCCTCTCTGCATCTAGAACCTCATGGTAAGGTTTCAGAAAACTTACATGGAAGGTCGGGTGAAGCTTGAGCCTCTCAGGTAGCTTCAACATATAAGCTGTAGACCCTCTATTTTGTCCTACTAGCACATGTTCTATTATGTGTCCATTTGATACTTTACGATAATTCTCTGATGACCCATTAGGCAGCATCTTAGGCCCACTTTTGCACTTGGCCCATTAGGTACACTCCTAGGTCACTTAGCACATTTTTTTTCAATCACTTAGACACCTCCTTAATTTAATTTCAACCTAATTCACCTTGACACTTTCCACTTAGGTTACCTGGGTCACTTAGATGTTTTCTTTAGGCTTAATTCTTTAAGACTAATTTGTTGATTGATTTTTTTTAAGATTAGGCGAGTATTTGGCTTGATTTTTTATTTTTTATATTTTTTGGATTGCTTGAGATGAATTTTCAATTATTTTGATTGTGTCAATTTGATATCTTGTCTATTTTTATTTCTATTTTCATTTTATATTTTTATCTGTGTTATAGTTTAATGTTTAGATTATTGTTACGTGCATTGGGCACTTATTTATTTTTCTTGCTTTATTCACTTATCCATCTACTTATTTATTCTCAAAAAAAAAAAAAAAATTGCAGGTGATTGGGGATCTTATATTATTATTATTATTATTACTAGTATTATTAGTATTATTATTATTGTTAGTATCATTATCATTATTATTATTATTAGTATTCATTTATTGTATGTTCTCTTTATCATTATGTTATTCATCTTATTTTAGCTTCATTTTTTTTTATATTTATTTATCTTTATCTTTATTTTTATTTTCTTATTTTATTAACTAAAAAATAGGAAATAATAATAATAATAATAATAATAATAATAATAATAATAATAATAATAATAATAATAAGCAAATGGAAAGGTATGGGAGTTGGGCAGCCACATAAAAAAAAATATAAAAAAAAATGGTGGAGTAGGGTTTGAAAAGAAAAGGAAGGGTCAACAGACTGCATGGAATGAAGAGGAGCTTGGAAAAAAGGTTAGGGGGAGTTTCGAAGAGGGGGTACGGGAAAATGCAGAGAAGGGAAGTCTTGAAGAGGAAGAAAAGGATCGGCTGCAAAAGGAGGTTTTCGAGGAGTCTGCATGAAAAGGAGGCAGGGGCCATTTTCTAGAGAGAAGGGAGAGTTTCTCAAGAGAGGATAAAAAGGGGGACTTAAGAGTTTGAGGAGGAAGAAGGAAGTGGGAGAGGTTTGGAGAAAAACAGAGAGAACAGAAAAAGAAAAAAAAAAGAAAGAAAAAGGGGGAAGCGGGCTGCTGTGGGAGGGGGAGATTTTTCGGATCACCGGATTGAGGAAGGTGTAGCCGCATCATTCTGGGGCGTCCGAAAGTCGTAGCCACACCTGCAAGTGAACACATACGCAGGCCGCACCATCTACAACATAATCCAGGGGAAATTCACGTCTTTAAGAGACGAACCATCGGCCGGTTGCACCGTTCTCCAAGAAAAGGAGAAGAATCCTCTCCATCTTGCATTTTCAGTATTGGAAGGAGCACCATCATCATTTCTGAAAGGGGAACGCACGCACCAGACTTTTGAGAGCATCACACACCCAATTTCTCTTGCTGATTCTAAAGAGTGCATGGTATCCACCACACCAGGTGGAATTGATTTTAAAAAATCATACTGTCGCTAACAAAAGTAGCCCACGCGTCTTTGACCAAGGTAAATTGATTTTTCCTATTTTCATTTGGATTCATGACTATTCAACTCAATTTATTTCAGAATTTTATTTATCTAGTTATTTATTTCCAATACCAATATATTCATGTTTTTAAATTGTTAAATTTGGTTTTGTATTATTCCCATTATGTATTTTAAGTTCTTTTTATTTTTTATTTTCTAGTTTAATTAATCTTATGTGAATATATGTATGTTGGCAAGCCATTAAATTTGTTTCTATTAATTTTTGTTTAATTTAAGATTTTTGAGGTTTTTTATTTTATTTTATTTTATTATTATTATTATTATTAATTTAGATTACCCGGTGTGTGCACTTCATAAAATTATTTGTTATTAACTTTGAATATCCATATTAATTCATTTTTGTTCCTTAAACTATTAGTTTTTTTAGTCTTGATTGATCCATAACTATCACAACATGCATCATAGAATTGACTTTTAAAAATAAATAAAATAAAAAAAATCGTACTGTCACTTTTGTTGGAGAGTAGCCCACGCGTCTTTGAGAAAAGTAAATTAATTCTTCCTGTTTGAATTTTGATTCATGACTATTCAATGCCATTCATAATTATTTCAGAATTTTATATATATTTAGGTACTCATTCCCAATGTTAATGTATTCATGTTTTTAATTTTTTAAAGTTAGTTTTGTGTTATTCACATTCGGCCTATGCATTTTAAAATTTTATTTTATTGTAAATTCATATTTAGCTTAGATGTTAATTTTTAATTTTTCTTAACTAACTAAATTAATTATTAGTGATTTATCATTCTTGCTTGAAAATTATGATTTATGTTTAATGTAGTTACAATTTATTTTCTTAGTTCGACAAATTAGATTTTTTTATTTATTTACTTATTATTATTATTATTATTATTTCCAAGTATTGGTTTGGGCAATTTTGTTGATAATGGAAAAGTTAGAATTTTTTAGAGTTTGGATAATTTGTGATAATGGTTAAAAATTTAGAATTTTGATTGGCACTATTTTGGTTCTCAATTAGGAAATTCATAATTTCTTTTAGTTTAATTTTAATTTATCTTTTAGTTTAGATGTTATTAAAATTCAGTTTATTAGTTCAATTGATTCCATGTCACATCTTTTCATATCTAAAGGTTGTTAAATTTAATTCATGATTCATTCTTTTAGTTTATTAATTTTAGAATTTAAGTTGGTTAATTTATTCCATTTCACGTTGATATATTCATGTTTGAAAATAAATAAAGAAAAAGAATTATTTTAGTTTTGATTGATCCTACTTTAGTTGATATTCTTTAGAGTTTTAATTAATTCGATTGGTTTCATATTGTTTAGTTAATGTTAAGATTTTTTAATTCCATTTTTCTATTAATTCTATGCTTTCAAATTGTAGGCTATTAGTTTAATCTATCCCCATGTTGTCATTTTGTGCTTAAAAAATAGTTCATTTTAGTTTTTGATTAATTTTATTTATGTGTTTGTTTTTTTATTATTCATTTGTTTAGTTAGTCGATTAAATTTATGACTCCAAATCGTCAATATTAGTTGATACGTATCGTTTGTACTATTTTAAAGGTCACATAATATTTAGTGCTTGATTAAGTTTATCTTAAGATTAAATGTTGTTAAAGTTTCAGTGCTTGTAAGATCTAAGGTTTCGGTTTATCACTTTGGTCATTCTTTGTCAAATTCAATTTTCGGAGGCTATTGGAAAATAGTGAAGATTGGCCCCCATTCCCACCAACTACGTACCATCTGTTTATTTCTTATTTTTATTTTTATTCTCATACATAAAAAAAAAATATAATTTTCAAAACTTTGATCTTCATGTTTCGATTTTCAAAAATTCCAATTTTCCAAAAATTTCTATTTTCGAAATAATTTTCCAAAATTTCATTTTTTTAGTTTAATTTTCTGAAATTCCATTCTCGAAGTCCCAATTTTCCAAATTTACAATTTTTAAAATTTAATTTTCCGAAATTTAATTTTTCAAAAATAATCCTTCCAAATTTTCAATTTTTTAATTTAAATTTTCAAAATTCCATTCTCAAAATCCCCATTTTCCAAAATTCCAAATTTATTTATTTATTTTTATTATTATTTAATTTTATTTTAAATTATTTTTATTTATTTATTTATTTTGAAATACCATTCTCAAAGAGACTTCCAAAATTTTCAAACTCACTTTTTTTTTTAAAATAAAATTCCACACTTCCGAAATTTCAAATTTAATTTTCAAAATTCCTCTTTTCAATTTTTTTTTTTTTTTTATAAAAGTGAATAAGCTTTCATAATTCCAAAATGATGGAATTTATGAGAATTAATTCATAGCAAAAATTAATTGGGCTTTGGTGGGGGCCCGACATTCATAACATTCTTTTCGAAAATAATTCAAGTAAGTTGTGCTCTCCATTTTGTTGGATTTTGATTTGGTTTTGTATGAGATTTTTTTTACACTTGTCATTGTACACTAATCTTATTTTCATGACAGCGCTTTATTACCTACTACTAAGGTACACTCTCACTCCCACTTCGTTTATCATTTCGTCATCATGACTTATTTTTGAATTATGATCATTTTGGTATCCATTGATCTTCTAGTTAATTGTCATGTATGGTTCACTTTATTTAGTAGAGACCCATTTTTTTAGGGGCTTTGAGGGGTGCTACGGTCTTTACCGTACCTTCCCAATAAGTAACCTGATCCCCGAACCCAGACTCAGGTTTTTCGCAGATAGCTTTTCCAAAAAAATCAGGAGTCCATTTAGGGGTTTTATTCTTACTTGTTTTCCCCTTTAAAAATAAATAAAAGTAAGTGGCGACTCCAAGTCTTTTCTAAAAATCATATTTTTCACCCAAATAAACGAAAAGCGAGTCTCGCCGATCGAGTGGGAACGCATCATTAAAAATGCAGGTCCACATAAGCCACCTGCCCAACCCGCTTTATCACCTCAAAGGGTCCATCATACTTGGGAATAAGTCCCCTCTGCCTTGTCTTGTTGCTAATCTTCTTCCATATTTGAGGAGTCAATTTCAGGAGGACCCTGTCCCCAACCTGAAATTCTAAGGGTCTTCTATCCTGGTCTGCATACTTCTTCATGCGTCTGGCTGCCTTCTCCAGACTGTCCCGAGCTTCATCAAGCATCTCTTGCCGGGACTGCGCCATCTTATAAGCTGCAGGGCTATTACCTCCTGCCTTCTGCTTTGCCACCTCCAGAGGCATCCGAGCCTGTACCCCAATGGCTAACTCAAAGGGACTCATCCCTGTTGCTGAGCTTCTCTGCAAGTTGTAACATAACTGTGCAGTGTCCATTAAGTCCACCCAATTCTTCTGTGTTGCCGTCACATAGTGCCTGAGGTATTCCTCCAACAAGGCATTGATCCTCTCTGTCTGCCCATCAGTCTGAGGATGGTTGGCTGTGGAGAATTTCAACTCTGAGCCTAAGAGTTTGAACAGCTCAACCCAAAACTTGCCGGTGAATCTTGCATCCCGATCACTGACTATGTCCCGCGACAACCCAAAGTGCTTGACAATGTTGCTAAAGAACAACTTAGCCGCGCAGGTATAAAAATAGCATATTTTGAAAATCTATCCACAACAACAAAGACAGATTTAAAGTCACGAACCTTTGGAAATCTAGTGATGAAGTCCATGGAGACGCTTTCCCAAGGTTTCTCTGGAATGGGGAGGGGCTGCAGCAACCCTACAGCCTTCTTCCTTTCAGTCTTGTCCATTTGACAAACCAAGCAGGACTTCACATAGGCCTGCACATCCTCCCCCATCTTAGGCCAGTAATAGGATCTGGCTAATAGGGCCAGAGTCCTTTCTTCTCCAGGATGGCCTGCCCATTTCGCATCGTGAGTTTCCCGCAATAGCTCATTTCTTAGGCCGCCTGTAGGGACATACCATCTTCCTCCTTTTGCCACAAGGAGGTCACCTTCTAGCCAATACCTCCTAATCACACCCTCCTTCACTTGCTGCTTCAGCCTGCCATATGCAGCATCCTGCTTCACAGCTTGCTTGATTTTCTCATTGAAGTCAGAGATGACTTCTGAGAGGGCTGTGATGTAGGCAATCACTTCTCTCCTACTCAAGGCATCAGCTATAGTGTTGTGTCTTCCTGGTCGATGCAACCACTCAAATCTGAAGTCAGCCAGGAACTCCTGCCACCGTGCTTGTCTGGGGCTCAGCTTCTTCTAGGTTTTGAAGAAAGTATTGGCCACATTGTCAGTGATCACTGTAAAGATACTCCCCAACAAGTAGTGTCTCCACTGCTGCAGGCAGTGAACCACAGCAGTCATCTCCTTCTTGTGAGTGGAGTACCTCTGCTCAGCATTGTTCAGCTTCCTGCTCTCAAACGCCACAGGGTGCCCTTCCTGCACCAAGACTCCACCCAAAGCTCTATCAGAGGCATCAGTTTGGACTTCAAAAGGTAAGTCCAAATCTGGCAACCGCAGCACATGCTCAGTGGAGATGGCTTCCTTCAGGCTTTCAAAAGCCATCTGACACTGCATGCTCCAATCCCACTGATTGTCCTTCTTCAATAGGTCAGTAAGGGGAGACACCATCTTTGAATACCCCTTAATGAACCTTCTGTAGTAGTTGGCCAAGCCAAGGAAGGATCGCAGCTCAGTCACTTTGGTAGGGACTGACCACTCCATAATAGCCTGCACCTTGCCTTTGTCCATCCTGATCAGGCCTGCACTGATCTTATGTCCTAGAAACGTGATCTCCTCCTGAGCAAATTCACATTTCTCTGGCTTCACATAAAGCCTATTCTCCCTCAATCTCTGGAAAACCAATCTCAAGTGTTTCTCATGTTCTGTTAGTGTCTTGCTATAAACAACAATGTCATTTAGATATACTACCACAAACGCATCCAAATAGTCAAACAGAACATCATTCATTAAATTGTAGAAAGTAGCAGGGGCATTGGTCAATCCAAAAAGCATTACTAGAAACTCGTATGAGCCATACCGAGTTACACAAGTCGTTTTCCCCTTATCTCCTGCTGCAATCCACACTTGCCAATAACCCGATCTCAGGTCCAACTTGGTGAAGTAAGAAGCTTTTGACAATCTGTCAAATAGCTCAGCAGCCAAGGGGATCGGGTACTTGTTTTTTATGGTCACCTTGTTGAGTGCTCTGTAGTCCACACACATGCGGAGAGAGCCATCATGTTTCTTTTGGAAGAGCATTGGTGCACCATATGGGGCCCTTGAGGGTTGGATCAAGCCTGCATCCAGCAACTCCTTCAGCTGCTTACGTAATTCCAGCAGCTCTGCAAGGGGCATTCTATAAGGGGCTTGTGTCGGAGCCTTAGTTCCAGGCATCAACTCTATCTTGTGGTCAATAGGTCGCCGTGGTGGCAGTTCCTTAGGGAGTTTTGCAGGCATGACATCCTTGAACTCCTTAAGGATACTGACCACTGAATCAGGGACTTCCATAGACTGTCCCTCATTGATCTCGATCAAGGCTGCAACATAGGTCTCCTGGCCCCTCTTCAATCCTTTCTTCAATTGGATAGCAGACAGCATCTCGGGTTGGCCCTTGCCACCATCCTTTGCCCTCAAAGCTTGCACGAAGCAAGGTTGCTTCTCTTCCAACACCATCAACCCACCAAGGTGTGGGATCAAGGCAACCTTAGCCCTCAATAGGAAGTCCACCCCAAGGATCAAGTCAAAATCATCCAAAGGTACACAGAGTAAGCTACACATACCTTTCCAGTCACCAATTTGCATGAGGACATTCTTTGCTACCCCTTGGATTTTCTGAGCTTTGCTGTTTACTGCCTTGATCCTGCTAGTGTCCTCTTCCAGTTTCAATCCCAATCTGGCCGCCTCTTTGGTGGCCACGAAATTATGAGTGGCACAACTATCCACCAAGGCCTTCACCTGCACACCATTCACTGTTGCATGAATATGCATTAGAGATTTCTGGACTGGAGTCTCACCATGAATCACGTTCAGAAGTTGCAGGGGGTTGACTCTGGGAGGAGTCTCTGGGTCAGAGTCTCCCTTGTCATCTACAGTCACCAGGGCTGAGAGCTTCTCTCTTTTGGGGCAGTCCTTGGCTCGATGTGGGCCATTGCAGATGAAGCATCCTGTCATCCGAGTGGTCTGTTGCACAACCTTTGTGGTTTTCTCCACTGGTTTTCTCCCTACAGCAGGTTTTTTGTTCTGCTTCTTCCACCCATACTTCTTAGTCTTGCCCTCAATCTTAGCCTTCTTGCCCCCTTCTGACCTGGGTCTTTGCGTGGTGGAGATGGTGCCACCCATCTTGTAGTCCACCAAGCAATCTGCTGCAGCCATGGCAGCAGGGAGATCACGAACCCCTTGCCTCCTGAGTTCCGTCTGAGCCCATCCTTGCAATTCGGACATGAAGTTGAACAGCTTGTCCTCCTCGGACATGTTCTTAATGTCCAGCATCAAGGAACTAAACTCCTTGATATATTCCCTCACAGATCCGGTGTGCCTGAGCCTTTTTAGTGCCTCCCTGGCCACCCAAGCCGTGTTGGTGGGGAGGAACTGGTCCTTCAATTCCTTTTTCAGAGTCTCCCAAGTGGTGATTTGGGGCCTTCCGACTCTACATCATCCTCCATCCTGGTTCGCCACCATAGTTTGGCATCACCAGTCAGATACATACTGGTGATGGAAACCTTCTCGCCATCAGGAACATGAGCAGCCTTAAAGAACTGCGCGATGTCCCATAAGAAGTTCTCCAGTTCCTTCGCATTTCTGTTGCCATTGAAGCCTTTGGGCTCTGGGACTCGAACTTTGGAAGGGGCTTCAGGGCCTGAGGCAAATCCCTGCAACACCGCCTTCTTAAGGACGGTGATATCTTCTCCATAGGACTGCAGGGTCTCCTTGAAGTCATCAATTCGGGATTGCATCTCGGTTTTGAACTCAGCCAATTTCTCCTCAAAGAAATTGTCATGGGACTCCAACAGACTCCTCTGCACTTGGACTTCTCCCATGGTGTGCTCTGCCCACGAAGCCACAGTGCCATCCTCACTTGGCCATTCTCCCAGCGCCTCTTCTATTTGAGTCATCCTCTCCCGCAAGGCCTCCATTGCACTGCCACCAGCCATCTCTGGTGCTTACTCTGATACCAACTGTCACACCCTCGAAAATCACCTTAAATTTTTCACTTGGTGCGCGGTACTAAGGACCCTTTCTTAGCCAACCTTCCTTCCCAGCCTTCTCAAAACACACACAAACAATAGCAAACCAAAGGAAATAGGGACACAACGAGGTTACAGGAAATACTTCCCAACTTGTATTAATCTCAACTACAAGATACAAAATTGCTTCCCTGAGTCAGAGAGCAATGCTTACGTCCCAAGCATTCAGAGACTACTTCCCTCTTCTCCCTCTCTGCCATCTCAAGGCTGCAGGAGTCCTATTTAAAAGACTTGCCCTGCAGTTTTTCCCATGGTGGTTATGCAACCGCCCAGAACCGCTCTGAACTGCTAGCACAACCACCCACCACCCAGATGGTGGCCTGTTGAGAAACCACCCACTTGCATCAGCATCAGCATCAGCAATGACTCAGCCCACTGCCAGTCCATGCAGCTGACTGACTTGATCACTATTTGTCCTAGCTAGTGCTTTGACTAGCTGCCATCTCCTCGAGCCTGCCTCATCAAGTTGTCGGAGAGCCCTCCCCTAACAAGTTGCCTCCTTCCCCGCAATGTGCCTCTTGTGACTGGGTGCCGACCAACGCATCTCTGATCAAGGCTCTTGGAACCAAGCAGCATGCACCACTAGTTGACCAGGCTGCATCAGTGTGCCTCCCCCACATTGATGTGTGAGCCCAAGCCATGTCAAGGTGCCCATGGCCTGGGCCTGTTGCTCCCACTCGTCAGGTTCAGCTTCAACGAGCCATGGCATTGCGCCCCTGTGCTGTGCATAGGCGTCATGGTGTGAACCAGTTGCTTGTCTGATGCCCCATCTGGCCATGGCATTGCGCCCATGGTCTTCTTGGCTGGCTCGCTTGCACAAGGTTTAGGCGCCCTCGTGCCGGCGCGGGGAGGGGGTAGGCCGCACCATGCCCCGTGTTGTTGCAGCCATGGGGTGCATGCCACACATGTCGTGGAGCCCATGTGTGCATGCTCAAGTGCCATCCGTGTCCTAGGCACGCCCAAGGCCATGCCAAGGTGCCTTCTTAGTGCGGTCAAGGCTTGCCCTTGGTGCTCATCCCCCTTGAGTCACCTACCCCCCCCCCCCTTAAAGAGCAATACGGGATGTTTTCAAAGTTTTTGGAGGAGATATCAATATGTCTGAGGAGATATAATGGAATATTTAAATAAATACAAATAATTTAAATTCCCAAAATATCCCTCTACACCACTCTGATTACTACTCAAAAAGGGCTATTTCATAGCTTGTAATTAACTCTTTTAAATACTTTTGAGTAGTAATTATTGCCCTTTAACCCAATTAACATATTAAGGACCTTTGCAATCACTTCTAATCACTTTGTGTAAGTTTTGGTGTTTTTGTTAGTAATTTGATCACCAAAGCAATCCAAGATGGAGGAGAGTTATTTGGAATCCATGGTAAAGCAATGGAAAGCTCAGGAACATGAAGAATCAGAGCTTTGAAGCCTTAAAGTCCTTTACCATAACCAATCCGGAATGCAAGGAGGAGAAGTAAAGAGAGAATCTACCTTGAAGCATTCTTGATGACAGTCATTTCAGCCACTTTTGGAGTACTTCCTAAAGTCCAATTTATGCATGCTTTATGTCGTTTCGAAGATCGGGAAGTCAACAATCCAATGCTTCAAACGGTTCGCAAATCAGAGTTGAAATGAAGAAGTTAGAGCCAATGGAAGCAGATCACTCCAAGCTGAAGGCCAATTTCGCAGGGCTGCGAAATCAGCCTTTGGCTGCGAAATCAGCCTTCGGCTGCGAAATGATTTCGCAGCCATCTTGTTCGTCTGCGAAATTTCGCAGCCATTTTGTGCGCCTGCGAAATTCTCCTGAGTGCTTCCAGTTATTTGCGACCATCGTTTTTTGTTATTTTGCCTCAGATATTTGTTGTCTAAATGCCAATTCTCTCCTTGTAATCCACCAATTAGATGATTCCTTAGCTGTTGAGCAAGGATGCAAGGGTAAACAACCTGATATGTATTGTTTTGTAATTTTCACTTTAAAACGTCGGGGAACTTTCCCCAGGGGACGAACTTATGTAATTATTACACTTAGTGAAATACGAAGTATCTTTTGCCTTCTTTTTCTCTCTACTATTTTCTATTTTCTTAGTAGCCAAACATCCTTGGAGGATGAAATCCCCAAGGATGAGAGGCTAAAACCTTTTAGTTTCTTGAAGTAATGGATGCCATGTGAAGCTCCCGTGTCAGGATGGAGATTTCCAAGCCATGAATGTAAGTAGTTGAGCATCATAAATGTTTTCATTCAAAGTAAAGCTTTTAATCCCTCTGACTTGCTTTGAATGGCCAATACTTGATAACCTTTTGGTCTCAGTGGATTCTTATTGTTAGATCCACTGACGTTCATTAGTTATCTCCTACGAGCCATTGTATTGCAAGTCGAGGAGATGACCTATATCATTAAAAGAGCATTTATGAGGTTTAGCTACCCTTTTTGTAAGTTTTGAAGGACTAAAACTCAGTTGTTAAACACATACCGGTTCGGGAAGTAAGCATCACCTGAGTTGCTTCCCCAACTCGAGGTGAAAAGTTCCAAAATCTCCATTTTTACACCGTGAGTTAAGCATGGCTATCCAAAGCTTTGAGAAACTTATTTTTCTATCTTTTAACCTATTTGCATGTTAGTTTAGTTTACAACACTTTCATCTTTTTATGTTTTCATCTTAACCTAATTTTTATTAAGAAAAGTTCACTCCATCCTCCGAACTTCACCAGTTAAAGTAAAAACCCTTCCCAGTGTTCGATCCTAGAGCCACTATGCTATAGTAGCTTTGCTACTTTAGTGTAAGGACCTTAGGTATAAATTTTGTTGATACCCTTACATGCCAAGCTACCAAGAGTCGGGTTATCAAATGGCGCCGTTGCCGGGGAAGGTGCTACTTCACTGTGAATAAATCAGCCGGAGGTAACTTGTGAGACTTCTCATGAGTAAGGTGAATTCTATCTCATTTTTCATTTACTAACTTTTTATTTTAGTTTTAGAACATTTTTAACTTAGTTTAGATAAGTTTCTTTTAGCTTTTAACTTTCATTTTTAGTTTATTTTTCATACTCTGTTTTTCCTCCCGCGTGCTCTGTTTTTTCTTCTTTTTCTTTGTTTTGTTTGTTTACTTTGTTCCAGCTGAATCCGTGCATGCCCTATTGGATTAGAGACCAAGAGGGAAGGTTAGTGCGGATAGAGACTCCACGAGCTATTGAATTGGAGATTATTTTAGAAGCCATGGAGAATCAGCCAGAGGATCAACATTCACAACACGGGCAGGGGAATGATCCGAACTTGTATAGGTCCATGAGGGACAGGATGCACCCTCCGAGGATGAGTGCACCATCTTGCATCATTCCTCCTACAGAGCAATTGATTATCAGGCCACACATCGTGCCTCTGCTTCCTACTTTCCATGGGATGGAAAGTGAAAATCCATATGCACACATAAAGGAATTCGAAGATGTGTGCAATACTTTTCAAGAAGGAGGAACAGCTATTGAGCTTATGAGGTTGAAGCTCTTTCCATTCACATTAAAAGACAAAGCCAAGATATGGCTCAATTCCTTGAGGCCGAGAAGCATAAGAACATGGACAGAACTTCAAGCTGATTTTTTGAAGAAGTTTTTCCCTACTCACAGAACAAATGGATTGAAGAGACAAATCTCCAACTTCTCAGCACGTGAGAATGAAAAATTTTATGAATGCTGGGAGAGGTACATGGAAGCCATCAATGCATGTCCTCACCACGGCTTTGATACATGGCTTTTGGTGGGCTATTTTTATGATGGCATGTCATCTTCAATGAAGCAGATATTGGAGACAATGTGTGGGGGCGATTTCATGAGCAAGAACCCTGAGGAGGCTATGGATTTCCTAAGTTATGTCTCAGAGGTTTCCCGTGGATGGGATGAGCCCACTAACAGGGAAATAGGGAAGAGACCAGTTCAGCAAATGTCAAAAGGGGGGATGTACAATCTGAGTGAAGACATGGAGATGAAAGCCAAGGTAGCTGCCATGGCTAGAAAAATAGAGGAAATGGAGTTGAGAAAAGTTCACGAAGTCCAAGCTATTTCGGAACCTCAACAACCAGCCAATCCTTGCTCCATATGTCAGTCGTTTGAACATATGGTGGAAGAATGTCCCACCATTCCGGCAGTAAGAGAAATGTTTGGGGAACAAGCTAACTTGATTGGCCAATGGAAGCCAAATTCAAATGCTCCCTATGGCAACACGTACAACTCTAGCTGGAGGAACCACCCAAACTTTGCATGGAAGCCAAGGCCAAACCCATATCAGTCACCAGCCCAATCAAGCCAACAGAGTCAAGGTCAATCCTCAGTTGAGCAAGCACTCGTAAGCCTTAGCAAGGTTATGGGTGACTTTGTGAGTGAGCAAAAATCCATCAACTCTCAACTAAATCAGAAGATTGACAACGTTGAGAGTACATTGAACAAGAAGATAGATGGGATGTATAATGAGTTGTCTCAGAAAATTGACAACATCCAATATTCCATCTCAAGGCTCACAAATTTGAACACTGTCAATGAGAAAGGGAAGTTTCCCTCTCAGCCTCACCAAAATCCTAAGGGGATACATGAAGTGGAATCCAAAGACGAGGATTCTTCAAAGGTGAGGGACGTGCAAGCCATTATCACTTTGAGAAGTGGTAAGGAAGTGCATCAGCCGGAGCATGATCAGAGGAAAGCCAAAGAAGACAAGGCTGATAGAAATGAAGAAAAGAAGAATGAACGAAAGGGAAAGGAAGTTCAGATGAAAGAAAGCATCATTCCTAGCATGGATGAGGAACCTCAAATTCTTTTAAAGGAAGGCATGATGAAGAAGCACATGCCTCCTCCATTTCCTCAAGCCTTGCGTGGGAAGAAACCGATCAAGAATGCTTCTGAGATTCTTGATGTGCTAAGACAAGTGAAGGTGAATATTCCTTTACTTGATATGATCAAGCAAGTACCCACATATGCAAAGTTTTTGAAGGACTTGTGCACTGTGAAAAGAGGACTCAATGTTACAAAGCAAGCTTTCCTAACCGAGCAAGTGAGTGCTATAATCCAATGCAAGTCTCCAATCAAATACAAAGATCCGGGGTGTCCTACAATCTCAGTTAATATTGGAGGAACCCAAGTGGAGAAGGCATTGCTTGATTTGGGGGCAAGTGTTAACTTGCTTCCATACTCTGTATACAAGGAGCTGGGGTTGGGAGAACTCAAGCCAACATCGATCACCCTATCCTTAGCTGACCGATCAGTGAAAATCCCTAGGGGGGTAATAGAGGATGTATTGGTTCAAGTTGACAAATTCTACTATCCAGTAGATTTTGTGGTGCTTGATACGGATCCCATTGTCAAAGGGATCAACTATGTTCCAATCATCCTTGGAAGACCATTCCTTGCAACATCCAATGCAATCATCAATTGTAGGAATGGGGTCATGCAACTCACTTTTGGGAATATGACATTGGAACTCAACATCTTCCATCTATGTCAAAAGCACATCCATCCGGAAGAAGATGAGGGCCCAGAAGAAGTTTGTATGATAGATACCCTGGTGGAGCAGCATTGTAATCAGAGTATGCTTGATCAGTTTGAAGAGAATCCAAATGAAAGCCATGAAGATCTTGATGATGGGTTAGCTAAACCCATGGGAATGAATGCCGTTATGTCAAACTGGAGACAAAAGCCAGTGATCCTCCCTTTGTTCAAGGATGAGGAAGAGATGAAAGAAGCTAAGGATGAAATTCTTAAGCTTGAATTGAAGACCCTTCCTGCCGAGTTGAAGTATGCCTACTTGGAGGAAGGCAATAAAGCCCCGGTGGTAATTTCTTCTTCTTTAACCGTTTCACAAGAGGACAATCTTCTAAGAATCCTTAGAAAGCACAAGAAGGCCATCGGATGGCAAATTTCTGATTTGAAGGGGATAAGCCCATTGATTTGCACGCACCATATTTATATGGAGGAGGGAGCTAAGCCAACTCGTCAGCCACAGAGAAGATTGAATCCTCATATGCAAGAGGTAGTGAGGGCTGAAGTGTTGAAGCTTCTTCAAGCGGGTATCATTTACCCCATTTCGGATAGCGCTTGGGTGAGCCCAACCCAAGTTGTTCCAAAGAAGTCCGGGATAACCGTAGTCAAGGGGGAAAATGGAGATGAAGTGTCTACACGCCTCACAACTGGTTGGAGGGTGTGCATTGACTACAGGAAGCTAAACGCAGTAACGAGAAAGGATCACTTCCCTTTACCTTTCATGGATCAAGTCCTTGAGAGGGTATCTGGGCATCCTTTTTATTGCTTCTTGGATGGTTATTCCGGGTATTTCCAAATAGAGATTGATGTGGAGGACCAGGAGAAGACTACCTTCACTTGTCCATTTGGCACCTATGCTTATAGGCGGATGCCTTTTGGATTATGCAACGCTCCTGCTACCTTCCAAAGATGCATGCTTAGCATTTTCAGTGACATGGTTGAACGAATCATGGAAGTCTTCATGGATGACATAACTGTGTATGGGACTTCTTTTGAGGATTGTTTGTCACATCTTGAAGATGTTTTGAAAAGATGCATAGAGAAAGACCTCGTACTCAATTGGGAGAAGTGCCATTTTATGGTAAATCAAGGTATTGTTCTTGGGCACGTAATCTCAAAGAAGGGTATAGAGGTTGATAGAGCTAAGGTGGAACTAATTGTGAAGTTGCCACCTCCCACCAATGTAAAAGGAATAAGGCAATTCCTTGGGCATGCCGGGTTCTATAGGAGGTTTATAAAGGATTTTTCCAAGATTGCCAAACCTCTTTGTGAATTATTGGTGAAGGATGCCAAGTTTGAGTGGGATGATAAATGTCAAAGGAGTTTTGAGCTTCTTAAGCAATTCTTAACATCAGCACCCATTGTGAGAGCACCAAATTGGGAGTTGCCATTTGAAGTGATGTGTGACTCAAGTGATTATGCCATTGGAGCTGTTTTGGGACAAAGAGAAGATGGTAAACCTTATGTGATCTACTATGCCAGTAAGTCTTTGAATGATGCTCAAAGGAATTACACCACTACTGAGAAGGAATTACTTGCTGTGGTGTATGCTTTGGATAAGTTCAGAGCTTATTTGATAGGGTCTTCCATTGTGGTATTCACGGATCATTCAGCTTTGAAGTATTTGCTAACCAAGCAAGATGCCAAGGCTAGGTTGATTAGGTGGATACTTTTGCTTCAAGAGTTCAACCTCCAGATCAGAGATAAGAAAGGTGTTGAGAATGTGGTAGCTGACCACTTGTCGAGGCTCAACATTGCTCATGACACCCATGGACTTCCCATAAATGATGATTTCCCTGAGGAATCCTTGATGCTTGTGGAGGAAGTGCCATGGTTTGCACACATTGCCAATTACTTGGTCACGGGAGAAATACCAAGTGAATGGAGCTCTCAGGACAAGAAGAATTTCTTTGCCAAGGTCCATGCATATTATTGGGAGGAGCCTTTTCTCTTCAAGTATTGTGCGGACCAAATTATAAGGAAGTGTGTGCCTGAACAAGAGAAGCATGGGATCCTATCTCATTGCCATGAGAATGCATGTGGAGGCCACTTTGCCTCTCGAAAGACGGCAATGAGAGTTCTTCAATCGGGTTTTTGGTGGCCCTCACTTTTTAAGGATGCCCATGAGGTAAGTAAAGGATGTGATAAGTGCCAAAGACTAGGCAAGCTTTCAAGGAGAAACATGATGCCTTTGAACCCCATCTTGATAGTGGATATTTTTGATGTTTGGGGCATAGACTTCATGGGACCTTTCCCTATGTCTTTTGGCCACTCCTACATCTTGGTAGGAGTTGATTATGTTTCAAAGTGGGTTGAAGCTATACCCTGTAGAACCAATGATCACAAAGTGGTTCTCAAATTCCTAAAAGAAAACATCTTCTCGAGGTTTGGAGTGCCTAAAGCAATCATCAGTGATGGAGGCACTCACTTTTGCAACAAGCCCTTTGAAGCTCTTTTGGCCAAGTACGGAGTCAAGCATAAGGTAGCTACACCTTATCATCCTCAGACGAGTGGCCAAGTAGAGCTAGCCAACCGGGAAATTAAGAACATCTTGATGAAGGTGGTGAACACCAATAGGAAAGATTGGTCTGTTAAGCTCCTTGATTCCCTATGGGCGTATAGGACAGCTTATAAGACTATCCTTGGGATGTCACCGTACCGTCTTGTTTATGGCAAAGCTTGCCATCTTCCCGTTGAGATTGAGTTCAAGGCATGGTGGGCCATTAAAAAGCTCAACATGGATTTAACTAAGGCTGGGCTAAAGAGGAGTTTGGATTTGAATGAGCTTGAGGAATTGAGAAATGATGCCTATCTCAACTCAAAAATAGCTAAGGAAAAACTAAAGAGATGGCATGATCAGTTGGTGACCAAGAAAGAATTTTTCAAGGGACAAAGAGTCTTGCTATATGACTCTAAGCTTCACCTATTTCCGGGAAAACTCAAATCAAGGTGGGTAGGGCCTTTTGTCATCCACCAAGTACACTCACATGGAGTAATTGAGTTACTCAACTCAAATAGTGCAAAGACCTTCAAAGTCAATGGCCATCGTCTTAAGCCATTCATTGAGCCATTCAAGCAAGACAAGGAGGAAATCAACCTCCTTGAGCCACAGAAAGCCTAATCAGAAAAGGGTTAGATGGGCTTGGTTTCACTAAAGTCCATATTTTTGCTTAAGTTTATTAATTTGAAAGCTTTATTAATTCTTTTGATTTTAATTTTGGTTTAAAGTTTTGTTAATTATATGTAACTTCATCTTTTTGAATGATCTTTTGTAGGAGGAATTGAAAAGAAAATGAAGGAAGGTCCCAGGGAGCAAAAAGGAGCTCAAAACCAAGAAATTTCAATGGTTTGCGAAATTTCGCAGCCCAAAATAGCCCCCTGCGAAAATGGCCATCGGCTGCGAAAATGGTTTCGCAGCCCTTTGGTGTCTCTGCGAAATCGAGGTTTGGCTGCGAAAATGGCCCTCCGCTGCGAAATAAATTTCGCAGCCCAACACCCTCCTCTGCGAAAATTTTCGCAGCTGCGAAACCACCTCTTGGCACTCGTGTGCCATTTCGCAGCACAGTAACTCCATTTCGCAGCTGCGAAATGGCTGCGAAATCCCCAACGAGTTAAATTTTCAATTTTCGCAGCGATAGCCTCATTTCGCAGGGTGTTTCGCAGCTGCGAAACACCCCTTTGGCACTCGTGTGCCATTTCGCAACACAGTAACCCAATTTCGCAACTGCGAAATGGGCTGCGAAATGGGCTGCGAAAAGGGCCCTCCTCTGCGAAAATGCCCTTTCTCTGCGAAATCCGCCCTCGGCTGCGAAAATTTAAGTGACCCTTGGTATCCAATTTTTAACGGTATAAATTCCAAATTTCTAATATAACCGGTCATTTGAACTTTAAATAGTACCAGAGAAGACCCAAAAACAGAGCAACCTTCCATCTTCTCCCTCTCGCCTGAACCTCTGCCGCGCGCACCTCCGCTCACCTCCGCCGGCCCGCCATGGCAAGAACCCGAGGAGCTAAGTCCTCCTCCCCGTCAAGCCGTACGAGGGTTTCATCAAAGACCCCTGTCCAAGGCTCCACATCCGAGCCTCCGCGACCACCGCGCGTCCCACCTCCAGTTGAGGGCGCACCAATGAGCCCTCCGGTCAGGCGCTATCATACACGGGCGAGTAGCCAGCCACCCAAGAAGAAAGCTAAGGTATCTGAGCCAACGTTAATCGATTTATCAGAGCCAGAAGAGCCAGCTACCGAGCCTCAGCCGTCTCCGCCGTCTCGGCCAGCCTCAGGGTCTCGGCCGTCTCGGCCTTCTCGGCCATCTCAGCCGTCTCAGCCAGCTTTAGAGTCTCCGCCATCTCGGCCAGCTTCAGGGTCTCGGCCATCTCGGCCGTCTCGGCCATCTCAGCCGTCTCAGCCAGCTTCAGAGCCTCAGTCGTCTCAGCCGCTGCCTTCAGATTCTCAGATCCCCTCCGGCATGACTCCTGAGATGATTATCAAGCGCCCCATGCTCACTCAGCCGCCCATAGAGGGTAATTTAGATTGCAGGGCTAGGCCTTTCCACTCTGAGCTCTGTTTTGACGTGGCCACTTTCAGACTTTAGCCCCAGCTCAGGGACTCCTTCCATCTGCTCCGGAGGTATCATATGGAACAATTGCTTACTCCAAGGGATTTCTTTTATCCCCGTGTGGCAATGGATTTTTACCAATCCATGACCACACACCATGTCCGCGATCCTACTGTCATCCACTTCACCATAGACGGACGTCATGGTATTCTGGGAGCTAGGCACATAGCAGAGGCATTGCGCATTCCCTACGAGCCAGCTAGGCCAGAGGATTATCGAGTCTGGACTAATCCTTCCCCGAGCGACATAGTTCGTATTCTATCCAGAGGGGCATCCACAGGCCAGTATCTACAGAGGAAGGAGCTCCCTCCTAGCATGTTTTTCATAGATGCTCTCCTCCGCCACAATATCTTTCCACTACAGCACTGGGTGCAGAGGCGAGGAGCTTTGCTGGAGGCATTATATCGGATATCTGAGGGATTCTTCTTTGGCCCTCATCATCTCATTATGGCCGCCCTTTTGTATTTTGAAGAGAAGGTCCATCAGAAGAAGCTGCTCAGAGCTGATGCCATTCCTCTACTGTTTCCCAGGTTGTTATGTCAGATTTTGGAACACTTGGGCTACCCAACTGAGCCTCAATTTGAGCGCAAACGGATTTGTCGAGAGATATTCACTCTTGACAAATGGACGAATATGACAGCCTATAGTGCAGAGCCAGGAGCCCCAGCTGAAGTAGAGCATCCAGGGATTCCACATGCAGAGCAGCCACAGGAGCCACAACCCATAGAGACACCAGCTGACACGAGAGCACCTGCCCCTGTAGTGCCCTCTGCAGAGCCCATACCTGAGGTTGCACCCTCTGTTTCTCCTGCCACACCACAGCCCTCCCCTGTTTTTTCAGCCACATCACAGCCCTCCTCTTCAGCAGAGCCGAGGACTACCATATCCATTTCCGAGTACAGAGCTCTATGTCACACTTTGCAGACATTGACCACTTCACAGAGCACTCTTACTCAGGAGATGGCAGCTCTTCGTGCTCATCAGGAGCAAATTATTGCTACTCAGACTCAGCATACTGCCATTCTGAGGCAGATTCAGAGCCATCTGGGTATTCCATCAGCTCCTCAGCACCAGATGCCTGCCCCCTTAGAGCCCACAGAGCCGACTCCAGGAGACACACAGACATCCACCTGAGTCATTATCTTCACATCATCAGCACCCATCTACTTGATCATTTCCATAGTTTACTTTATGTATTTTCTTTATGCACTTTCTTATTATAGTAGCACTTACAATCCCATGCTTTTGTTATGATATATATTGGGATTGGTTGTATTACTTGTTATCATCTTTAATGTACTTGCATGAAGTAATACAACTCTATCATTTTTTGCATACTCTTGGTATTATTTTATTTTTATTCCTCTACTCATATCTATTTTCTTTTTGAAACATGTGGTTTCTCCTTATCTACTCAAATTACATCCACTCAGGAGGCACCACTTCCTCCCTGTAATTTCAATCGCTCATACCACATTGAGGACAATGCTCAGCTTGGTTGGGGGGAGACAGTTGAGGAAGGAAGTTTTTTTTATTATTATTAGTGTTAATACTAAATTTTTTGGTAATTTAGGTTACTTTTGTTTAATTTTAAAAAAATTTCTCTATGGTTGTTAAAGATAATTTCTCAAAAATAAAATAGGATAAGTCGAGTTTTAACTTAATTATTTAAGTCTTTGAGTTTGTTTTATGCTTTCAAAGTTGATAATCTATTAAAACTCTCTTTGTTTTCGAACTTATTTCTTCCATTTCAAGCTTTACACACACAGTGCACATTAGATCCCGGGTATATGATGTAAAACTTTCTCACTTTCTAAGCTTAGGAAAATTTTGACTTGGTTCATTACTTAACCTCTTTTTTAATAGTGTTGGGACACCTCAAAAAGACCAATGAGTCTTAGAAAAAGAAAAAGAGAAAAAGAAAAAGACCAATGAGTCTTAGAAAAAGAAAAAGAGAAAAAGAAAAAGAAAAAGAGAATAAGCTTCTATTCTTTCCTTGAAACCTAAGCATGATCCGAAGGGGTGGCGAAAGCCTTTAAAACCCGATGCCCTAAACCTTGATTGGTTGGGAGTCATCGATCCTCTGCTTGCTACATAGGTGAATTGGTTAAAGTTTAGTGAGTAAAAAGAATTGTGAATAAGAAGGTGCGTTCCTAACCTATTAAGAGTTGGTTAATTTTGCCTTTGTTCGAGAAAAGCTTAGGTTGGAGGGTGAGGATAGTTGTATATACTATATCCGGAGCCTAATCTCGTTAACACTTAGCTCATTATGGAAGAGTTTGATTTGGAACCTTGAGAGTAGAGATCTTTTGATACTTAATTGCATAATCTCCACTCTTTGTACTTTTTGTTTAAGTTTTAGCTTTGACAGCTCCTATTGCATTTTGAATCTTCATATCTTTAGTTCACCATGTGAGATGTGTTTTGATATCGGTCATGCCACTCAATTATTTTTTGGAATGATTTGCATGACCTCTTTTATGTTTACTACTTTGTTTGCTTAGTTTTTCTCTCCTTAATTGCTAAGGGACTAGCAATATGTCGGTTGGGGGGAGTGATTACTACTCAAAAAGGGCTATTTCATAGCTTGTAATTAACTCTTTTAAATACTTTTGAGTAGTAATTATTGCCCTTTAACCCAATTAACATATTAAGGACCTTTGCAATCACTTCTAATCACTTTGTGTAAGTTTTGGTGTTTTTGTTAGTAATTTGATCACCAAAGCAATCCAAGATGGAGGAGAGTTATTTGGAATCCATGGTAAAGCAATGGAAAGCTCAGGAACATGAAGAATCAGAGCTTTGAAGCCTTAAAGTCCTTTACCATAACCAATCCGGAATGCAAGGAGGAGAAGTAAAGAGAGAATCTACCTTGAAGCATTCTTGATGACAGTCATTTCAGCCACTTTTGGAGTACTTCCTAAAGTCCAATTTATGCATGCTTTATGTCGTTTCGAAGATCGGGAAGTCAACAATCCAATGCTTCAAACGGTTCGCAAATCAGAGTTGAAATGAAGAAGTTAGAGCCAATGGAAGCAGATCACTCCAAGCTGAAGGCCAATTTCGCAGGGCTGCGAAATCAGCCTTTGGCTGCGAAATCAGCCTTCGGCTGCGAAATGATTTCGCAGCCATCTTGTTCGTCTGCGAAATTTCGCAGCCATTTTGTGCGCCTGCGAAATTCTCCTGAGTGCTTCCAGTTATTTGCGACCATCGTTTTTTGTTATTTTGCCTCAGATATTTGTTGTCTAAATGCCAATTCTCTCCTTGTAATCCACCAATTAGATGATTCCTTAGCTGTTGAGCAAGGATGCAAGGGTAAACAACCTGATATGTATTGTTTTGTAATTTTCACTTTAAAACGTCGGGGAACTTTCCCCAGGGGACGAACTTATGTAATTATTACACTTAGTGAAATACGAAGTATCTTTTGCCTTCTTTTTCTCTCTACTATTTTCTATTTTCTTAGTAGCCAAACATCCTTGGAGGATGAAATCCCCAAGGATGAGAGGCTAAAACCTTTTAGTTTCTTGAAGTAATGGATGCCATGTGAAGCTCCCGTGTCAGGATGGAGATTTCCAAGCCATGAATGTAAGTAGTTGAGCATCATAAATGTTTTCATTCAAAGTAAAGCTTTTAATCCCTCTGACTTGCTTTGAATGGCCAATACTTGATAACCTTTTGGTCTCAGTGGATTCTTATTGTTAGATCCACTGACGTTCATTAGTTATCTCCTACGAGCCATTGTATTGCAAGTCGAGGAGATGACCTATATCATTAAAAGAGCATTTATGAGGTTCAGCTACCCTTTTTGTAAGTTTTGAAGGACTAAAACTCAGTTGTTAAACACATACCGGTTCGGGAAGTAAGCATCACCTGAGTTGCTTCCCCAACTCGAGGTGAAAAGTTCCAAAATCTCCATTTTTACACCGTGAGTTAAGCATGGCTATCCAAAGCTTTGAGAAACTTATTTTTCTATCTTTTAACCTATTTGCATGTTAGTTTAGTTTACAACACTTTCATCTTTTTATGTTTTCATCTTAACCTAATTTTTATTAAGAAAAGTTCACTCCATCCTCCGAACTTCACCAGTTAAAGTAAAAACCCTTCCCAGTGTTCGATCCTAGAGCCACTATGCTATAGTAGCTTTGCTACTTTAGTGTAAGGACCTTAGGTATAAATTTTGTTGATACCCTTACATGCCAAGCTACCAAGAGTCGGGTTATCACACTCCATGGCCCAAGTGCCTTCATGATGCGCGCACGGTGCGTGGCTGGCTCTCCCATGGTGCGCGTGCGGTGCGCGTTTGACTCGTCCGTCGTGCGCGCGCGGTGTGCGTCTGGCTCGCCCGCGGTGCACGTCTGGCTCGCCCGTGGTGCGCGCGCGGTGCGCGTCTGGCTCGCCCGTGGTGTGCGCGCGGTGCGCGTCTGGCTCGCTCGCGGTATGCGCGCGGTGCACGCTTGACTCGTCCGCGATCCCCACACTTAGCTCTTGGGGTTTGAACCACCAAACCTCCAGGCCTTCCTTGCTTTCAGCCTAGGCTCTCATGGGTGCAAGGCCTACCCATGAGGCCTATTTCTCCGGGTTTGAATCAAGTGTCTAAGGGGCTGACAGTTAGCATATAACTGTAAAATAAGAATGCCACGAGGGTGTTCTTGTGATTCTTAGGGACTACGGCAAGGAAATAAATACCAATAGCACACAGAAAATACCATGGCTATGCTATCTTCCATTACAAAACTTTCAAAATTTTCCCTTACTGCAAATGCCATGTATCGATCCTTGCCATTGGTGCCATTGGTAGGGAGCGATAAGACTGCCATGCCCTAGTCGTTGCTCTTGTTATGAATGTAACCACCAGGCAGTGTGAAACCTGCCGCGAAGGTTACGATTGCTATGAGTGTTGCCACTATCATATGGCTTTTCAATGTTTTCTTCATTTCAGATATTTCTTTTCTTTCTTTGCTTTCGCTTCTATTTCTGCTATCGCTATCTTCCTTGATCTTTAGCGAACTCGAGGTTTTGATACTAACTCTCTGATCCAGTCTTTGAAATTGTAAAAAATTTTAAAAAAGCATGGATAGATATTCAATTTAGAGGGATGAAATAATCATCCTCACTTTTTGTAAAAGAAGGAAAACAATATTTTTTAAGATAAAAAGTCTGTCATTTCTTTCGTTTTTTTTCCCCTCACTATCATCTATGATGCAAAAAAAGACAAAAAAAAGAAAGAAAAAAAGGTAGTAAAATAAATTGGGGATCAAAGGAGTAACAGATACATAGGAAATTGAAATTTTTGACTACCTTACCAATCTTACTAAGGTGTCCATGTTAAGATATTGACTCACATATTTAATAATGGTTCATGACTAAGCTATTTGCCTTTACCGTATTTGTTTTGTATTGGTTTTCTAAATTATGGGCCACCTTATGTGTAGAGTCCAATGCCATCACGGGTCTTAGATGATGGGCCTAAGACTCGAGACCTAATAGTCCAAAGGATATGGTCCTTAAAGCATAAAGGGTACATAAATATAAGGAAAAGTGTCTGTTCTTATATCACATCTTTTTTAATAGAATTGAACTCATTCTATCTCTATCCCATTGCAAGAGAATACAGAGAAATGTGGTGCCCTCTACAACCTTAGAAGATCCGTACCTCTTCAACAAAATGCATAATGGACTCGGGTATGTTCCAAAGTGGAAGAAGGCATGTTTTAAATGAATTGATATATATATACATATATCCTGTATTTGTGTTTGGGTGATCATAGAGAATTTAAAAGATTCAGACAATTGGTATCAGAGCGTTTTTGCGGTTCCCATTTTCACCAAAACATTTTTTTTAAACACAAACAAATGATCCAAGGGAAACAACAGAAAATCTGGGCC
Source organism: Vitis vinifera (assembly GCF_030704535.1). Taxonomy (NCBI): domain Eukaryota; kingdom Viridiplantae; phylum Streptophyta; class Magnoliopsida; order Vitales; family Vitaceae; genus Vitis; species Vitis vinifera. The sequence continues at coordinate 23,052,887 of NC_081809.1, forward strand.
AGTAAAATAATTAAAAAATGGGTATTGAACCCGACGTGATTTGGAGTTAGACACGCTACTAGTGACGGGGGCGACGCTTACGACGCCGATGAGGGGCACCGTTTTGGCGCCTATCTGGTGGTCAGAAAAGGCACCGTTTGGCGTCGTTTCAGGCATTCAAGTTGGCGTCCTCTGTTTAGGGCGCCATTACAGGCGTTCAAAAGACGTCATTCAGGCGTTCAAAAGGACTCAATTCAGGTGCCATTTGACGCCGTTGAGAAGCACACGGTGTCGTTGGAACGACGACATTTTTTGGGCACTATAGGAGTTGTTCTAGGCGCCGTTAGGAAGCCATTTAGGGGACCATTCAGGATTTCAAAAGGGACGTTGTTTTGGCGTCATTCTAGGCCCCGTTCCAAACGTCGTTCAGGTGTCCTTTCCAGATGCGGTTCAAGTGACGTTCAAGCACCATCTCACGTTGGTGAAAAACACCATTTTTAGGCGTTATTGCAGGCTCCTTGCAACGTCGCTCTTGGCGTCGTTGACAAATAGAGAAGATGACCTCCGTCTTGGGGTCGTTTAGCAGTGTTGTACCGCTGCCGGCGACGTTGGATGATTGCATCGACGTCGTTTTGGCTTCGTGGATGACGCGGCTACAATGAATAAAGAATAAAAAAAAAAAAAAAATTTGGGCCAAAGCCCAATTGTCCATGACCATTCCCTTTACAAAAAATATTGGGCCAAAAATACCCTCGAATCATACCGCGCACCCCCCTAATCTATCGTCCACCCACAAAAAAAATACAAGTCTGAATGGCAAATGCCGTCACTTCACTACACTCCATTCCACTCCGTTTTGCTCCGGTATTTGCCCATTTTTCTCCCATCAATTGGTATCAAGGCCTATATATATATACATGGGTTTATGCATAAATAAATAAATAAATAAATAATTTTAATTAAATTAATTTTTTGCTATATTTGTGTTTAATATTTTAAAATAAATGAATTATGTATATTTGTTGCCAAAGTGACCTATATTATATAATTTATTTATTTTATAATATGTTAACATATTATTATTATTATTATTATATAAAATAATCGGCCCAAAGAAAGATTATTAATTTTAATGTAATAATAAATAAAGTAGCCATAAATATCTGACATATTAAGTATATCTTGTATGCTATATGTCAGTCCAAAGACAGACATATTGCTTCGGTTTTATTGTCAATATTTATAAATTAATTTTGAAAATGATACCAATTACAAGTGGATATTTTTGTCCAAAGACTAAATATTAATGTTTGTGCTAGGTATCTTGTATGATGTTTATGTGACTGATTGTGAGCTTTATTATTATGAATTGAACATTTTCTATATCTGCAAATGTTAATAACATTCTTGTGCTTAATGGCACAAACTTCAAGAAATGGAAGGAGCACATTATAATTGTGCTCGGGTGCATGGATTTAGACTATGCATTAAGAGAGGATTGCCCTTTAGACCTTACTAGTGTTAGCACTGCTGAGCAAAGGTTTACTATAGAAAAATGGGAGCGATCCAATCGCATGAGTCTAATAATAATGAAGCACTCAATTCTAGAATCTATAAGGGGTGCAATGCCCAAGGAAACCCGAGCTAAGACATTCTTGGACCAGATAGCAAACCAATTCACTGCAAACGAAAAGGTTGAGACAAACACTATTCTTAGTAAGCTTGTCTCCATGCGATACGAAGGAAAAGAGAATATAAGGGAGTACATAATGGAAATGTCTAATCTTGTGACTAGACGCAAGGCACTAAAATTAGAATTGTCGGAAGACCTACTCGTGCACTTGTTCTTGGTCTTGGTCTTGGTTTTGATCTCACTACCTACACAATTCAGTCCATTCAAAATCAGTTACAACACACAAAAGGAAAAATGGACTTTGAATGAGCTTATTGCTCAATGTGTACAAGAGGAGAAGAAATTGAAACAAGAAAAGATAGAAAGTGCTCACTTGGCTTCCACATCTCAGGGATTTGGTATCAGCAAGAAAAGAAAGATGGATAATAAAGGAAAACAAACTGCATTTTCTGGAACATTAAAGAAAAAGGTGCAGAAGAAACAAGATAAGGAGATCACTTGTTTCTTTTGATAGAAGGCTAGTCATATGAAGAAGACATGTACCAAATACGCTACTTGGCATGAAAAGAAAGGTACACTTCTCAACTTTGTTTGTTCATAAATTAATTTAGCTATAGTGCCTATTGACACTTTGATACGGGTGCAACTACTCACATAAGTGTCACGATGTAGGGTTGCCTAAGGAGCCGAATGCCAACTAATGGTGAAAGATACATCTATATGGGAAATGGCAGCAAGGTTGTAGTCAAGGCTATTGGTATTTTTAGATTATATTTAGACTCTGGATGTACTTTGGATTTAGAAGAGACTTTTGTAGTACCGTCATTTAAATGGAATTTAATTTATGTTTTATGTCTGGACAAATTTGGATATTATTGTTTATTTAGAAATGGAATGATTAGTCTTTATCTAAATTCAAATGTTATTGGTATAGGTAGTCTAATAGACAAATTATACAAATTGAATATAAAGGCCTTTAATGGAAATGAAACCTTGCATTCAAGTACTTATGGCATTAAGCGAAAATTAACAAATGAGAATTCATCAATGTTATGGCACAGGCATTTAGGTCATATTTCAAATCAACGTATTCAAAGGCTTGTGTCAGAAGGAATTCTTGATCCACTTGATTTTTCAAACTTTCAAGTCTATATACAGTGTATTAAGGGTAAACAAACAAATATGAGGAAAATGATGCCAATAGGTGTGGTAACATCTTGGAATTGATACATACGGACATTTGTGGTCCATTTCCTACTCCTTCTTGGAATGGACAACAATATTTTATCCCTTTCATTGACGATTACTCACGCTATGGCTATCTTTATTTGATTCATGAGAAGTCTAAGTCATTGGATATGTTCAAGAATTTTAAAGCTGAAGTTGAGAACCAACTAAGCAAGAAAATAAAGGTCGTCAGATCTGATCGTGGAGGTGAATATTATGGTAGATATGACGGATCCGGTGAACAACGTCTAGGGCCATTCGCCAAATATTTGATGGAGTGTGGTATCGTTCCTCAATACATCATGCAGGGGACTCCAAGCCAAAATGGTGTAGCAGAGAGGTGAAACCGTACTCTTAAAGATATGGTAAGAAGTATGATCAGTCATTCCACCTTACCAGAATCACTTTGAGGTGAAGCTATCAAAACTGCAGTTTACATTTTGAATAGAGTCCCAAGCAAGGTAGTAGCCAAAACCCCATATGAGTTAGCAAGAAACCTAGTATTAGGTACTTGCATGTCTAGGGTTGTCCACCTAAAGCTAGGCCTTACAAGCCAAATGAAAAGAAATTGGACTCCAGAACAGTGAGCTACTACTTTGTAGGGTATTCTAAAAGGTCGAGAGGTTTCAAGTTTTATGACCCTTCAACTAGATCCTTTTTTGAAATGGGCAATGCTAAATTTATTGAGGATGTTGAGTTAAGTGGGAGAGAACCATTAAGAAAGGTGGTCTTTGAAGAGGAATCTGTTAATATTCCTATTATTACGATTGGACATGGTTATATTATGTTTGATAACACTATTCAGAATGTACAGTCAGTAACAGAAATTGAAGACACACCCGAGATTCCTCCTACTCAAGTTATGGAACCAGTTCAAGTTCATGAAGAGGTAACTCAACAACCTCAAGAACCTCAAGTACAAGTGTCACTGAGGAGATCTACTAGAGAAATGAGAAGTACAATTTCAAATGATTATGTTGTATATCTCCAAGAACATGAGTTTGACATGGGTCTGGAAGACGATCCAATTTCAGTTAGTCAAGTCAAACAAAGTTTTGACTCTGAAAAGTGGATAGAAGCCATGAAGGATGAGATGAAATCAATGAAAGACAATGGTGTTTGGGACCTAATAGAGTTGCCTAAAGGTGTAAAACCAATTGGTTGTAAATGGATTTTTCGGGATTCAAAAGGTAACATTATTAGGCATAAGGCATGCCTAGTCGCAAAAGGTTTCACTCAAAAGGAAGGCATTGATTATAAGGAGACCTTTTCACCGGTTTCGTCAAATGACTCTTTTAGAATCATCATGGCACTTGTAGCTCATTATGATTTAGAGCTGCATCAAATGGACGTTAAATCTGTGTTTCTTAATGGTAACATTGATGAGACAATAGACATGGTGCAACCATAAAACTTTGAGTCTAATGATTCAAAGCAACTTGTATGCAAATTAAAAAGGTCCATATATGGTTTAAAGCAAGCATCCCGAAAATGGTATCAAAAGTTTGATTAGGTGATCAATTACTTCATTTGGTTTTAAGGAGAACATCGTTGATCAATGCATATATCTCAAGTTCAGTGGGAGCAAATTCATTATCTTGGTGCTATATGTAGATGATATTCTACTTGCAAGTAGTGATGTGGAACTTTTGCATGAAACCAAGCGATTTCTATCTAGTAAATTTGACATGAAGGATCTTGGTAATGCATCTTTTGTGCTGGGTATACAGATCTATAGGGATCGTTCAAAAGGTATACTTGGGCTATCACAAAAGGCCTACATCGATAAGGTGTTGAGTAGATTTAGCATGAGCAATTGTGCACCAGGAGACACGCCTATGGCAAAAGGCGATAAATTTAGTTTGCACCAATGTCCGAAAAATGAACTTGAGAAGAAGGATATGGAAAAGTTTCCTTATGCCTCGGCAGTAGGAAGTCTCATGTATACACAAGTTTGTATGTGTTCGGATATTGTGTACATTGTTGGAATGTTAGGCAGATATTTGAGTAACCCAAGTATGGATCACTGGAAAAAGGCAAAAGGAGTTATGCAGTATTTACAAAGAACTAAAAATTATATGCTCACATATCGTAGGTCCAGTCATTTAGAGATCGTGGGATATTTAGACTCCGATTTCATGGGATGTCTTGACAGCAGGAGATCCACTTCAAGTTACATCTTCATGTTAGCTGGAGGAGCAGTTTCATGGAAAAGTGTTAAACAAACACTTATTGCTTCTTCCACCATGGAGACAGAGTTCATAACATGTTACGAGGCATCAAACCATGGGATATGGCTGCGGAATTTTATCACTCAGTTACGAATTGTTGATGGGATTGAGAAACTATTGAGAATCAACTGTGATAATAAGGCCGTAGAACTATACTCTAAGAATAACCGAAGTTCATCAAAGTCCAAACACGTTGACAGTAAGTTCTTGGTTGTGAAATAAAGAGTTCTGAGTCTTCAAGTATCGATTGAACACATAGGCACAAACTCCATGATTGCGGATCCGCTCACTAAGGGTTTGCCACCCAAAGTATATCATGAGCATGTCACACGCATGGGTGTTGTACACATTGATGACGTGCTAGTATAGTGGGAGTTTGTATTTAGATTTTGTGTTTGTTTTCTTAATGTGATATTATGTTTGTGCTATCTGTATAGACCTTGATTTTAAAGACTATTGTATTTGAATGCTTTGAATTGAAATGATGACTTTCAGAAGCAGTTTAGCATCAAGTGTTTGATTCGTCCCTAGCAGCGGCAGTGGCAACGACACCATTTGATTCGGGGTCGGTCCCCGGCAACGGCGCCATTTGATTCGTGCCCAATTGGTGTCTCAGCTGATTCGTGTCCAGCTGGTGCTCCTTGATTGAGGGAGTAATCAACAAAATTTATAACCTATTACACCATATACTAGGGTAGCAAAGACAAAGCTACTATAGCATAGTGGCTCTAGGATCGTTCACTAGGATGGGTTTTCACTTTGCAAATGATATTAATTCAAAGTTGAATTGGTGCCTTTTCATTTCAAGGTTAGCTTTAAAAGAAAACATAAAGATGTTTGAATGAAAAAGGATTGGTTTTAAGCTAACCAAAAATAGTAATTGATTTTACTTACAAAGAAAAATGTTTCTTGGAGTTTAGATCACTAGGCTCAGGTTCCTCATACAAAAAAGAGAGTTCCGGTCACTTGTTTCTTTTCCTCGCATGTGGACCCGCATTTTTCACGTGCGTCCCCACCCGATCGGCGAGACTCGCTTTTTATTTGTGAAAATTTGATTTTTGAAAAAAAGTTGGAGTCGCCACCTATTTTATTTTTATTTTGAAGGGAAAATAAAACAAGAAAGAAAAACCCTAAAAAGTGACTCCATAGTTTTGGAAAAAACATGTCTTTGAGAAACCCGAGTCTAAGTCCGGGGATCAGGTTACTTATTGGGAAGGTACCTTTAAAAGGTAGCACCCCTCTAAGCCCTATAAAGGTCTCTACTAACTAAATTGGGGGCAATGTGGCAATTAATTGATTAATTGGGATACCTAAGTAGGCTAGGTGATTTCAAATATTGCATGCCTAAAGAGAAAGCAAACCATAAGAGAGAGTCGAAGTGCGTACCTGAATGGCTTCTCAAGCGCTATCATGAAACATAAGAGATTAGTTTGGAAATATGACACAACATTTGTTTTATCTAAGCAAATCAAGCATATATCTAAGCACCCAAGGATTAAATCAAAGCATGGATATAGCTCATGATAGCGTACATATTCATAGAATTTTAGGGTTGTGGGGTAGAAATGGCGTACCTGATTAGCAAGCATCCACATCTCTATGGGAAGCAAGGATATCTCAATAATAGATATAAAACGAATTCATGAATATCATCAAGAAGAAAAAAAAAAAAATCAACCTATCAAGCAAACAATATTGATGAGAATATCATGAATGTCGGGCCCCCACCAAAGCCCTAATTAATTTTGCATGAGTTGATTCAATGAATTCCATTGTTTGGAATCATGAAGTGTATTCATGCTTGTTGAAAATCGAGAAAATCATGAAAATAGTTAAAAATCAGATAAAACAATGAAAGTGCATGCCCAAAGGAAAATGGCAGCAAATAGCATGTTAAAATTGGGATTTTATACCTAGATGCTCCTAAGATGGATTTTTCAAAGCTGGGAATGTTTAGTTGAACAATGGTTTCAAAATTCAATTTAAAACAGTAAATTCCCAATCAAAGAAGTAAATAGAGAAGGTGTGTGTAGTAAGGTTGCCATGATGGAGTGGAGTTTGGAGGTGTGATTGGGACTACAGTGCTGGCGTTGAACCCCAGAAGGCATTCTGCCCTCTTTTGGCACGTCCTGAAGCTCCCTGTTATTCAAAGTTTTGGTGACTTCCAGTGAGGGATGAAGAATTCCAGCAAACTTGGGTTGCTCTTGAGAAATACGAACCCTGGCGTAACCAACTTTCCCTATCCATGTCTTCCTTTGAGTGGTTTAATGCAGCTTGAGTGACATAGTTGACATATGGGTCCAGTATCATCTGATCTAATTGGGGATGATCTATGAATTCTTTAAATGATACAAGCAAACTGCTCTTCCCCAGCATATTTCAGGTACTTCTCAATGACATTGCTGCTGTACTTCCACATGGAGATGTGCCTACATTGACCCTCTAATTGGTTGAGCAGTTCTGTTCTTACCCCTGAGCCCTCAAGTTCAAATACGTATTGCACAACATAATTCCCATATGGATCTTGGGACAGGATAAGAGCATTGGCAATAATTGTAGATAGCAAGCGGCGTCTATGCTCACCATCAGAAAGGCCAAGGCATTTTTATAATACAAGCAGCCATAACAATCTGCTGCAGGTTCAACACAGTGAGCACTCTTAGCTTCAAGAAAGAACTCAATATATCCGGGCATCAAGTACTGCGAACAGCATTCTTGTAATCCCCATCTGAGCACAAATTCCCATTTCCAATGACATTAAAGTTAACAGCAGTAGCCTTCATTTTCACAAAGTTTGTTTCAACTTGAACATTCATTCTCTTTTTATTATATAAAAAAGAAAATTATATTCCAAAAATTCTTCGCGGACTCCTTTTCTAAAGCCTGAATGTGCAATAGGATCGCTATACACAAATCTCAAATTACCATACTCCCCATTCTCTGATTGATCACCTTTCCTTTTGTAGTAATCTCATCAAGAATTGATAAGCTATGATTCATGGTATTTTAGCCCGACTTTTAGTTCAAGAGACACAACTCTTTGATGGTCGAATTTCTCTTTAATCCCAGGCAATTCACGAACATAAATTATGGGAATATCACCAGGCTGAACCATAGCACCAGCTTTGCTGTCTTGTCAGACCAAATATGGTCAAACTAGTTCCTAAAAATGTCTCTTCTCTCTTTTATGCCTTTAATTTCCGAATAGACAGTTTCCAGAGGAAGCTTTCCCTGATCGAGCAGTTGGAATGAGCCGCGCTTATAACATATCGACTGCAGAGAATTGTGATGTCTGGAGTTGGAATCTGCCATTAGGAGTGCATGAGAAAAGGTCGTCCCGTGGACTTCGAGACTGCTGTATGATTCAACTGACTCTCTGAACAGAACAATAATTACAATGGGACTTTGGAGTCTTCTTCCATCTTCCAAATGGCATAAAGAACACCGTATACGGTTTTGTGGGATTTCTGTGGGGCCTTCTTAGCTTCATCATCATTTGAGTCTGATGCCTGAATCGTGACCTTATACCTGATTGCTGACAATACTCTTTGGCACCGTACCTAATATAAAAGCTGAGAATGCCTTAACATAAGGTTATTTGAATTCAGTTGTTAATATCCACTGCAACTCTTTGAGGATTAAGGCTTCAGAATCACTTGTGCATGGTTTTTTTTTTTATCAAATGACACTTGCAAAGACTCACTGCCCGGCCTTACTACAGAATCTAATTGCTGTACTGAAATTATTCAGGTTAAGATTTATGGCTTCTCCATTGTCAATGCACCTGCTATCTAGGAAAACAGCAAGGTGCTCCATTGCAAGAACACAACTGACTCCAAGTGCAAGCATGACAGGTTTCGGAGCACATCGCATGCGCATAAGTTCAACATCTTGCATTCTTTTCCAGGCAGCTAAATTAGAAGCAATTGGCTCATCTAATTGGTTACCATATAGAGAAGGCTCTTCCAACCGGAGTATTTGGGACTTATTTATCCACGGAAACCGCATCAATTTCCTTCTGTCTGCTGTTTTATCAGCTAATAGATCCCAACCCATGACAGCTACCAATGGCTGAAACCATGGAAATAGTGTAAGAACATTGCTAGCTTGTTGAAGCATGCTCTCGTTTTATGATGGACAGGGTTGTATCCATAACACATTCTAGTATATGCAATTCAGAAACATGAACATAATGGTACATATCTCTCATGCACGAATTAGTTGCCATGCTCGATGACGAGATCTTGTCATTTGAATTTGTATGAAGCTTTAATTCTGTAAAGGATTTTTTAAAACACTCCAGAGGGGGTGGCATCTGGTTGTTATCCTTAGCTTTGTACATTTCAATCCTTTCAGAAATTCATCTTGAATGACTTGAATCATTTGAATAAGATATGTACAGTTTGATGAAAGAGCTCCTTCGTAAATCTGCAGTAGCTTTTCTTGCATCAAATGCCAAGAGTTTCCCAACTGATGATTACTGAATTGTCACTTGCACCGACTGAACCACTGACCCTGTGTGCCCCTGTATACAGCCTCTTTGCTTAAAGTTCTACATCCTCCTCTTCCGATAAAATGAACTACTGCACTGTATCACTGAACCTCTAATTATACTCTTAGAACACTAGTAACACTGATGTTAGATCCACTCAAAAATTCCAAGCACACCCATGAGATGTTGAATGTGCAACTAACTGGGCACATAAGACACGCACAGTTGATGGGAACTACTCTGAGATTGATGAATTCAGTAAATCCACATAATCGGCTTCTTGTATGTCAAACTTACTTGAGAGACCATATGTTGAATCTGAATGCAACTTCTGTTCTACAGGCCACTTAGATAAATATATAGAATACCCTTCAGAAGTATGTCACTCTTCTTATTGTTATAGGCAGCATAAGCACCAGACTCAATGCAAGGAATCTGATCAGAATCAAGATGAATGAAATTGAAACCCGGATCAAAGAGAACTTGGGCGAATCTGAGAGAGGTGTAAATAGGTAAACAGGAAGGGCGGGTTGGTTAGAGGCCAAAGCACGACTTCCTTGTGACAAGAGTGAATTTCTAGTTATTCCAATTCATCCATTGATGGAGATGATTGAGCTCTTGCTGTCTGGAGTTGTTGAGTCATAGCACTAACACAGTCAAAGCTGAAGGGATGACACGACTCCCTTAGGATTGTTGAGGAAGGACGTAAGATTGTTGGCTGAATGAGAAACAATAGAGCAGAAAACGCCAGCCATATCTATCAGCAAAGCTTACACCAAGTTGCAGGCTTCTATTGCATTGATCTTTTGGAATAAGAATTCCATTTAGCAATTTCAATGAGTTCATCAACCTGCAGATAAGCTCCAGCTCGACTTGTTATTGCCCTCTTAATGATTTCCATAGGATCTTTTATTTGCCTACATTGCATTGGCAAAAGAGTGACTCCTAGTTCTGGAAGTTTAATAGTGAAAACATCAATTACAACAGCCTCTGCTTTGACATTTCTACCACCTGGAAAGAGCTTCAGACATTCCTTAGCCTTCCAGATTTCAGAACAAGTGAGACTTGAAGCTGAGAAAAAAAATACTCTCTTGCAGCTTGAATGACTAGATTTTCTGCCTTTTCTGATGCCAAAGAAACTGGACCAGTACCCTTTAGATAATTCCTTGCGAGAGAAAACTTCCCAGCTTTCAGCAGTCCCTTACAGAATTCAGTCAACATATACTCTAGATCCAGGAAAGGAAATACTTTTTCTTGCAAGTACTGCATATCATGCCACATGTTCGCCCAATCATTATCTGACCAGCGGGACTGTCAACGAACAAATTTTGAAAGTATGAGACGAAGAATCTGTTTTACACCCTTTTCATCTGAATGTGCCTCTACAAAGAAATTTTATGGCTTCGGAACCTGGTAATGTGCCAATAGCCGCCCAGCTTCAATATGTCCTTCAGCCAGCTTTAGTCTTTGCTCAAGGCCCTTCTACATGTGGAGGCCTTGATAAAATGGCACTCATTATACTCTCTGATTCAGAAAAGCTGCTATCTCTGTTAGTTCTGAATTCATTAGATGATAGTGAGTTCTTGGATATAAATGACAAAGTCGGTCCGTTGTATTCCATAGGCAAAATCTTAGGATCTTCATGAAGGATATTCCTATCGCAAATTTCATTTTGCTTCCGAGAATGAGGGCTTGACTGATTTAAAATCTTAAGCACATTGCATGGAAACGATTCAGATGGTAGATGACAGATGTTTTCTGAACTATTCAGTCTCTGATCGTTCAAAGGCTGGCAAATCCTCTTTCTTTTGAAAACACACAGTACTGGTGGGAGAAGTGGTAGTTTCTTTCCTATAAAATTGCTATCCCAATAAGTGAAGTTCATGCTCTGTTTCATCCTAGCCAAAAGATAAACCGCTTCTAAAGCTTCAGGAACATCTCGATTAATAATTCTATTGCACATCACAAAATTCTGTAATGCACAAATTACCACCGTTTTGTGCAGATTTTAAGAAATGCCCTGATAAACTGACAAAAATTCGCAGGCAGAGGACTTTAGTGCGTTCAAGTTATCACCTACAGTTTGTGGGGTATTTTATCAAACAGCTTCTGAACAAAAGTAAAGCTTCCCACCTCAACATATGCATTGACTGTTGCAGTTTGACACACCAAACCTTGCTCACGAATTGAAGAAAAAAACATCCAGTAGCAAGCAGCCAAGCCATCCAATCCTGCCACATGTAAACTAAATCACTTCCTGCTTGAACCCATATTTCAGAACAGCACCATGTACAGACGAACTGAAACTTTCACGCAGAGAATACGAAGCTAGACACATTGCTCGTCATTGATTCCCCTGTCCAATCATCCTCCTCTGTTTTCTTCTCAGATTTAACCTCTGATTCTGTGACCCACAGGTGCAAAACTCCTTTTCCATATTTGCTATCATTCCCAAATTCGTCGGAAGACTTGGCACCATTAAGCTTACCTCTCATATCAACTCTTCCGCCATCCTCCAATGCAACCCAAATACAAAGGCCAGGATTCGAACACCGTGCGGAGAAAGGAATATTGAACAAGTAAAATAAAACACAGCAAAACTCGGAGAAGGAAGAGAATAGGAGATTTTGGTTAGTAGACATAAGTAGCCCCCCACTTCAAATTTTAATCCATGGGCTGATAATAGTGGGAATAGAGCAGAATAGGATTTAAACAAAAAAATGACAAAACGTGATCACATTCAGGCATAGAGTCATATACTTTCGAAGACATCAATGACACCTAAAATTAGAACGAGGTAAACAAGCAAGCAACCAATCTCAACAAAACAAACCATGGCCCTTTCCGTCCACACCAAATCAACAATACAATAGATATTCAGAAACGATCGTGCCGGAAAATCGAACATGGGTAAAAATTCCAAGAGTAATGAAAAACATACCTGGATAGCCTTGGTTGCAATTGCTCTTTTCCGTTTCCTCTGTTCTTCTCCCCCCCCCCAAAAATTTTCAGAATCCTCCAATACCCTCTTTCAATGCGTGCTGAAAGTTTTCTTAAAAAATCTCTTCTTTTGCTATCTTCCTTCTTCTTCTCTAAAACCAATCTCCTCCAATGCGTGCTGCCCCCCCTTCTCTTCTTTTCCTTTTCTCTCTTTATATATCACTCCTCAAGACCTAAATTTCTTTCTAAAAAAGGAGAATTCTCCTATTTCCTTTCTTCTTCTCTTCTCTTCTCTTTTTTTAAATCTTCCAATCAAAAGCAATCTTCCCAATTTCAAATTCCCCTCCAAAACCTTCCAAGGAGGGTCCCACCTTCCTTAAACTCCAATGGTAAGTTTCCTTGCAAAAACATGAAATTTTTGAAGTTAAATAATTGCATGAATAGATAAATAAGTAAATAAATTAGAAAATGGTAAAAATAATAAATAAATAAATATAAATAAATAATAAATAAGTTAAGGAAAATAATATAAAGAGGAGAATAACTAATAAAAAGTGAATGATAATCATAAAACTAAAACTAAAATAAAATAAAATAAAATAAAATAAAAAAATAAAATAAAATAAAAATAAACCAATAAACAAAAGCCGAGCCCAAAAGCCATGTAACCATGCAAGTCATACAAGTCACGCTAAAAATGTCCAAATGGGCCAAGTGTATCTAAAGGCTATCCTAAAAAAAACAAGAAAAGCCTAAGTCTAAGTTAGGGTTGCCAATGATCACAATAAGGGATCAAATAATCCCTCAACCAAAATCTCCGAGGTGACTCAGAAAAAGGTAAGTGGTACGAGTAGTAATGGGCCACCAAGGAACTACCGTGGAGCACTGGAAGTGGATTTAAAGACATGTGCTAAAGGGACAAAATTGAGGGTCTACATCGCATTAGAGAATTAACATATAATTCATTCTCCAACCGGTGTTGTACAGATGCTTCCCATTAATGGGTTCAAACACTAAATCCCTCTCACTGATGCACCTTGCAATGGCTCATACCTCTCACCTAGCACTTGCCATTCAAGGTGATCTTTAACCTTGGACTTCCCTTCTCAAGCTCGCAAGAGATAACTAATGGATGTCTCCTTGGAGTCCAAAAGCTTACCAAGTGTTGGCAATTCCAGAAAATCCTACCTTCAAGTCACCTCCCAAAGGCTCGCAAGGGGTAAACTAGTGCATCTCCATGGACGGAGATCACTTGCCTTACCAAGTGTTAGCCCAGGTGATTTAAAGGCGTTTTAAGTTAACTAAAAAGATAAAAACCATTAACGGGTTACACTTTCTTTTCATTAAAAACTAAAACAACAAAACTTTTAATTTATGCATGTGGAAACTTACCCGGCTTTCCTTACTCCAAGAGACAAAAAGCTTAGCCTTTCATCCTCTTAGGAAAAATCCTCAGAGTTTGGTTGGCTAGAAAGAAAACTAACGAGAAAACAAGAATATATATGAAAAACAGAGCAAGTGCTCTGTTCGTTGATTCTATATATGAAATATCTATATATTGATTGATCTATCTATCTCTCCGAGAGTCTTCTTTTTAGTGTTTACAAGAGAGTTTATATAGGAAGGTAATTTACCCTTCCTTGGATACTTCCTAGCTAAGGAATTACATGAGTGGCTGAATACAAGGAGAAAATGGAAATTTATACAAAAATATCTGAAGAAAAATATCCGAAAGAGTCGGTGGCAAATATCGGGAAGCTCCAGGAACCATTTCGCAAGAGAAAATGGTGTCTGCGAGATTTCGCAGGCACTCAAGAAGGGCTGCGAAATCAATTCGCAACAACAAGTTATTCTTGCAGGGCTGCGAAGTTGGCTTCCACCTTGAGGTTCTCAGCTTCCAACTTGCGGCATATATCGGGCAACTTCAGGAGGGAATCCACAACACTGTACAAAAAGGCTGCGAAATCATTTCGCAACAAAAGGGTGATTTCGCAACACTTTGCAAAATTCTTCCTTCAGCTTGGAGTGATTGACTTGAAATGGCTGTAACTCCTTCATTTCAACTCCAAATTGCACACCGCTTGAAGCATTGGATTCTTGACTTCCTGAGCTTTGAAATGGTATATAGCATGTACAAAATGGACTTCGGGAAGTGCTCCAAAAGTGCGCAAGAAGACTACAGCTGCTGTCCTCTGTTTTCTTCACTCTGTTTTTCCTTTCTCCAGTGCTCTTTCCTTGCATACTTTGAACGACTAAGGCAAAGGACTATCAGGCTCCAAAGCTTGGTTTCTTCATGAATTTGAGCTTCCATAAGCTTTGCCATAACTTGTTCAAGTAGCTTCTCCATCATTTGGCATGCTTGAATTGATTCATAAGCTGATAAAAACATGTAAACTTGCCACAAAATGGTTAAAACCAATTACTAAGGACCTTAATGAATTAATTGGGTTAAATGAATATGATTACTACTCAAAGGTGCTTAAAACCATTATAATTAGGTCTACAAAATAGCACTTTTTGGTAGTAATCAGTGTTGAAAGTGGAATTTGACTATTTTTAGTCATAAAGTAGGACCAATTGGAAATAGACATATTAAAGATCACATTCTATGTAATTTCCATACTACACATCCATACTTGATCCATGTTGCTAATTTTGTTAATGGTGTGATCATTGATGTGTCTAGTTATAATTATGATTAACGAAGGTCGCTTTAATCCTATGTTAACATAATTAGTAGATCGGATTGTTTAAGAATATTTATATAGAATAACAAGATGAACTCAATAAAGTACTATCATGAACTTTGTTTTGTAATATATGTGGTCCAAGTAGGAGATTGTTAAGATATGGACTCACATATTTAACAATGGTTCATGACTAAGTTATTTGCCTTTACCGTATTTGTTTTATATCGGTTTTCTAAAGTATGGGTCACCTTATGTGTAGAGCCTAATGTCATCACGGGTCTTAGATGATGGGCCTAAGACTCACGAGACCCAATAGTCCAAAGGGTATGGTCCCTAAGGCATAAAGGGTATATAAATATAAGGAAAAGTGTTTGTTCTTATTGTCTGAGAGAATACAGAGAAAGGTGGTGCCCTCTATAGCCTTAGAAGATCCATACCACTTCAACAAAGTGCATAATGGACTCAGGTATGTTCCAAAGTGGAAAAAGGCATGTTTTAAATGAATTGATATATATATATATATATATATATATATATATATATATACACATATATCCCATATCTGTGTTTGGGTGATCATGGAGAATTTAAAAGATTCAGACAGTCCAATATCCACGTTAACTTCGTCTCCGATATGATAGACATGCGAAACAGATAGAGGGGTGTCTTTCCTTCAATATTCTTCTCATTCAAGAGTCCTCTCACCCTCAACCAGTGAATATTTGACAAACCTAAAGTTGCAAATATTCCTTTCTTTGGCATTATCAAGTGAAAAACATTATTGCCCTCATCATCAACTTTCTCGCAACAATCTGGAAAGCGTGACACCAGCAACTTCACTATGTCCACATGGCCTCGGCTCGCTATAATATGAAGAGTTGTCCTGTTTCCATGGTCTTTGATGCCTAGGTAGGCAACATACCTGTCAGATTTCTCTAGCAATATTGTAAAGTATTTTTTGTAGTTATATGTGTATGTGTGTGAGAAACAAAATATATATATATATACAAAAAGAACAACATGCAAGAAAATTATTTATAGAACTAGAAATGAATAAAAATAAAAAATAAAATAAACAAATAGAGAGGAGGAAACATATTCAATACATTGCAGGTTTACAAGTCATCCATCACCTCTTCACAAAACCCTAAGGATTCTCCACTTTATGAAAAGCCTTCAACTTGCTTCCTCATTGCTCCACATGTTGATCATCCAACCTTATTTTTGATCCTCCAATGGTTATCTCTTAATCAACCTATGCAAAATAAAAACCCCAAAGAGAACAAGGAACAAACCTTAAAGCATATAAAAACAAGCTCAATCCAATAAAAAGCAACCCAAGTGAAATAAAGCCTAATAACAAATATACAAGCAAGCCTAAAATAACAATTGAATACTAAGGCCCAAAAGGCCCAAATGAACACAAGCGTAAATTTTAAAATGATCTAACAGACAAAACCCAACATTCATATCAATAAAAAAATAAAAAGGCTTTGATCAACACCCAAATGCAAACTATCCTAAACCTAAAGTCCACAAATAAATCCAAGTAATCAAAATTTAACATTTTTAAAGATCTAAAGGAATAGTTTTACCAGTGGTTGAACCCTGAATGAAGATGTTGATAACTTAGTGTGAGAAGGGACCATACAAGAGGTGGTATGTGGTGGGTGATATGGTGTGCAGTGGGCAATGGTGAAAAGAGGGATGAGTAGGAAAGATAGAGAGAGGGAGAGTAAGAAGGAGAAAAAGATGGAGAAGGGGTTGGCTAGAGATGCCACCATGGTTGATAGTATTGTTATGGACGGTGGCAGTCAATAGTTATGCTAGTATGGGGGTGACAATGATGGTGACTGAGTGTGGCGAAGAGAGAGGAATGATAGATTTGGGTGAGAGAAAGGGAGAGAATAAGAGAAAAAGAGAGAAAAAAAGAGAAAAAGAGAAAGAGAGAGAAAAAAAGAGAAAAAGAGAAAGAGAGAGAGAGAAAGAAAGAAAGAAAAAAAAAAGTGAAATGAGGGGTTGCCCTCGGAGGGGATTGCTATTGGGAGGGTACATGCACCCGACAGTTAGTGATGGCAAGGTCATTAGCGACATGATTGTTGGTGTGGATGAGGTGGTGATGGGTAAGAGAACGAGAAGGAAAAGAAAAGAATGAAACAAAAGAATGAAGAATGGGTATGTGCTCTTGAAATGAATGGTCTAGGTTTTATCTCATGCATGGGTATGGACATGGACTTGAAACCATGTGGTTAAAATTCCAGTAGGAAAGACCCAAAAAATGTAGAAAATGAATGAGTCTAAACCAGAAGTTAGAAATGGCATTAGGACAATTTTTTGGGTTTACAAATATGCTCATTTTCAAAAAAATTCACTATAAAGAATATAAGTATTGGAGTGAAATAAAAATGAAAACAATGAAGAATGAAGTGGACTCTGTCGAAAAATAAGAAAGACTACCAAAATTATCCTAGTGTCATGAGGGCTTACTTTAATCATGAAATGCACACAAAGGAGGCTAAGGGAAAGATGAAATATCTACATGAGACTCAAAGATGGCTCTACCAAAGGAGAAACCGAAACAGTATCTATAAGAAATTCTAGGGGCCTTTGCTATAGATGAATGTAAGGGTGAATAAGGGAGGAATGAGAGAAATGAAACTAATGATAAAAGGAATGATTCACCTAAAATATAGAAAGATGAGATGCAACTCGAGGACTGAAGACTAAAACCAAGGGAATTAGAGATAAACTGAGATGGAACCTAGTACGATGCCACAATGATGGGAATCCGAGAAACTACAAAAAGTAGATAAGATGGTGCTTAACAACCAAAACTTGACTGCTATAAGCATAATTTCATTGACTTAGGATTTATTTGGATGAAAGGGTAAGCCTGTCTAACTCTCAATTAATTTCCAAACATAACTAGGAATTGGTGCACATGCAAGTATACAAAGTAAAATGTGAAAAATTGATAATTTGGCAATGGAAGCAGTTTCATTTTATTATTTCTTTTTAGAAATTTATACAAAAATTAATATATATTATGAATTATAAATAATAATAATAATAATAAATATCCTAAATTTAAGGAAAATAAATATTATTTCTTGAATTAAGAAAATAAAATGTTATTAATATTTGATTGCTTTTAATTTCTGGAAATATTGACTAAAGTAGATTCTTACGATTATTATGTGCATTGCTTTTATTATTGTCTTTTCATGTTTTGTCATTCCTTGTCCTATCATTCCATGTCTTATCATTTTGTGTCTTCTTTTATTCTTTTTCTTTATAAAATGTGGCACATTGAAGCTACAACTTTAAATTATGAGTTGGAGTATATAAAGGTAAAATTATTAATATTGTATCTTATGTTTTCTCTGATTAATTTTTAGACTGGTATATAAAGCACATTTTCTAAGGTGGGCCTATAAGCTCACCAAGTTGGGTGTAGGAGCAATGGTGGTAGCATTCTTGATTGGCTTGTACACCATATTGTCGCATCTATCAAGGATTGCTATTTTTAGGTTGATCATCGATCTACATTTGTTGTTCAGTTTTCATGTTAACTTTTGGTACACGTAATGAAATTAATATTTTTAGTTACTTTTGATTTTTAAAAAATAATAATATTTTTAGTTTCAATGTAAATATATATATATATATATATATATATATATATATATATATATATATATATATATATATATATAAGTAATTGATTTTTTTTATTTTTTTATTCAAAGTTTCTATTCTCTTATATCTAAATATGGATTAAATAAAAGATTGTGTAATAGTCAATAAGATTGACAAATGTCAATAATTTTCTTTTAATAATCTCTTTTTATGTAATTCAATCATTTCAATCCATTGAATTGGTATTAGAACCAGGATATCACATATGCCTCATAGAATTCAAGGGCTACAATGGAAGGCTACACCAATACCCTTATGCTACAACGATGCATAAACATTGATAATACCAAAGATACACATTGTCTTCCATGTTACATCCTAATTTGGCCTATTCTTGGTTTCCTTTAGGTTTGATATATCTTTGATTGCTTTTTTAAAAATCTTCCTACCTAAACACACTTAAAATAAATCATTAATTACAAACTTATTTTGTTATTATCAAAACCGAGATTAAACAAACCTTGGTTTTACACATTAGAAATGTTGTCTTATCCTATTAAATTAGTTTCTATATTAATTCATCATCCCAATGAATTAACATTATATGCTAGATATATTCATATTAGTGATAATTTTTATAACGAAACTCATAAACCTTATAAAAAAAAATGTCTTTTAAGGTTAATTCGTAGTAAAGGAAATGTTAAAGAGTATACAACAACCATCCATAAGTGTTTGTTTTGAGAAAACAAAATAAAAATGAAATCATGTTAGTTGTAGTATATTATACATTTAGAGTATTGATGTTGTATGATCAATGCATTTTGTCATACTTGTAACTTTGCTTCTATGTTAATGCATAATATCAGTGCATTAGCATTATATATAGAGTAAGTGAATTACTATGATGAATGTTTTTATAATAAAAACTATAAGCTTTATCAATTAAAAGAAAAAATATTGTCTTCTAGGACTAGTTGATTTATAATAAATGACATTATAATAATAAAAATATGAATAACAATAATTATAAAATTAATAATGTTAATAATAATCAAGACAATAGATATAATATTAGTTATACTAATAATATTTATTGTGTCAATACAAGCTTTAATACAAACAATATTAGTTTAAAAACACAAGATAAAATAATCAACATTACAGACACAGAAGATTTTATAAACTTTTTTAATAAGATGTAAAACTTTTTTTCTAATGTTCCTAGTCTTTTGGTTGTTTGATTTGATAAATTTTCATATTTTTTAAATAATAATGAATACCATTAATTACATTAAAATTTATAGATGATTATTAAACATATTATTTTTCTCATTTTCCCACCTAACAAAAGTTTCTAGTTCCACCATTGGCCAATAGCATGTTTGATAACCCTTTTTTAAAATAGCTCTTAAAAACTAGGTCGTGAGAACCATTATTAAAATCAATTTTATTTTATTTTTAAAAATAAAATTTTATTCAAAAACTCAATTCTAATAAGATAAACAAGAAGAAAAGGATGATGAAAGGGAGCATAGGATTAAGGTCACTATTGTTACCATAGAATCCTTAAAAATATGACATAATATAACATATTTGGATTTAATATTTATTTAATAAAGTTCCAATTTCTCATTTTTATGTCTTATTCCATACAGTATACTTAATTTTAGAGCATTATGATATAATATCTTTTGCATTATATATGATTTGAATGCATTTGAAATTGCATGAAAGATCTAAATTATAGGTTCCTTATAAGAAAATAATTTATTTAGGCAATATATTGGTTGATATTAGTCATTGAGATGTGGTTTCTATAAATCTATGATGAATGTATTAATGTGTATGGTTACAAATTGAACATAACATATGACTAAAAAGTGATAAAAAATTATCAAAAGAATCATTAATTTTTTTCCTTTTATTGCATAGAATCATCAATATATTTTTCTATTTTTAAAAACAAAAATTAAGAAAGATATTAAATATTTTTGAAAGGTACAAAATGTAATTAAAAAATTATTTATATCTTCTACTTTTAAAAATAATAAAAGTAGATACAAGTCACCCCGTTACCTAGTTCTTTTTGTCACACTCTCGGATGCTCACACACGGATATATATATATATATACCATAAGGCCATGTTGAACTGGTGATGAAGTTTTGGCGTTGTGCATGATTATTTGCATCAAGTCAGCAAATCCCTTCTCGGCAGGCATGTGTAGAGGAGTTTTGCCCATAATACAAACTGACTCAAGAATATTCCTTCAATTAATATATAACTTCACAACGTCAAGAGTTCTGTCCCTCTTAATCATGAGATGGTTACGACATTTTAATTACTCATCTCAGTGATAACTAACAAGGGGATAACAGTTACAGCTGTATGTAGATGGGGTCAAACAGATTCATTCCGACATGAACCTAATTACAATGGCCATAGCCATCACTCTCACTGTCTCACAGACCAAGTCTTGATCCTCTCGGGTTTGGTTTTTAGAAGCCAAAAGTCCAATCTCCTTTGCCCTTTGGGCTCTTATATATGAAGAGGGAGAGATTTGAGGATGTCTCCAAGGTTTTAGTCCGAGCTGCAAATGGCATATTGATCGTGAAGTTTTTAGTTGGTATAGTCACCATCCATGGGCCTGTGTTTTTATTTTTATTTATTTATTTTATATCTGATCTGTTTCTTAATTTCAAACGTACGTATTGATAAAGTTCACCAGATCCACTAATGGAACATCATGACACACCTTCATGTAAATTAATAATTTCACTCCCATAAAGAAAATTGGATCTTACCAATTGCAAATAGATCAATTAGCACATACTGAGAAAATTTTTTTAAAAAAAAAATTACGATAATAATTATTACAAAGCATGCTTACAAGAAAATTATTTCTAGTGCCAGATGAAAAGGTAGTCTTACCGCGCTACAAGATCTGCTATTTGCCCGAATGCAATTCCAAACATAAGGTCCCACTATTGCTTTGCAGATTTAACAGCTTGTCTAAGTACAAAATAAAAGGGAAGGAGAAAGAAGCTGCAGATGATACAAGCAACAATTGGAAGCCCAGAGGAAAGTGGTAACACAGCGTATAGGCCTGTCATGAACGCAACCATCATTGCTCCTATACCAAACACGGTGAGATAAAAGCCCGTAAATAAGTGTTTTTCAAGGAAGCCCTCGTCCTCATGCAACGACATAAAAAAATAAACAAACACAGCAGATACAGAGAGCGTCACGGCTATGGTGTCCGTCACAATAAATGCTATGAAAGCTGCTTTCTTTGTTAAAGTTGCCATGCCATCACTGTCATAACCACCAGGTAAGGTGAATCCCGCTGCAAAGGTTACAGTTGCTACAAGTGCTGCCACTATCAAATGGGTTTCACCTATTCGGTTTATGTTAGAGATGATTTTGTCTTCTCCGACGTCTTTGCTTTTACTACTGCTACCATTATCATCAGCACTACCATTACCAGTACTACCACTGTCTTTATTGATGGCCTCCTGCCAACTAAAGGGTCCAACATCAACTTTCTCCCCTTCCTTCAATTGTTTTAGAAGTACCTCCTGAAATTTGATCAGAATAAAAACAAATAAACCTTTTTCCTAAAAAAAAGAAAAAGAAAAAGAAAAAGAATGTAGTGCATGTGTCACTGTTTTGGCTTTTTGCTCTTCTTTTTTATAAAAGCTTTTCTCATCTTCCCTCAAAATGTTTTTCTATAAGAGTACAATTTTGACCCACAGGTGCTACGAATTACCTTCATCATGGGAATTTGGTAGTTAATTTCTATTTTAAGCATGATTGTCTCTACCGATAATAAAAATAGCAAAAATAATGATGATGATGCCCTGAGTTTTTAATTCTACCATCGTGATGGAGTCTTGCCATACCATTACTAATAAAAAGATTAGGTTAGGAGCCTTACCCTGGATATATTTCCTGACTTAACGTTAGCCCTTGAAAGAATGTCTAGGGCGGTTAACTTATCCTTGTTGAGCGCCATTTTATCCACTCTATTGTTCTCTGACAAAAACGGATCATAAACTTGGTAAGAAGCAAGCAGGTGGAGGGGTGTGTCTCCTTTAGCGTCTTTCTCATTTATAAGTCCTGTCACCCATAACAAACTATTGTCCCTGAAGATATTACCAGGAGCATAATACCGCTCGCTCATAATGGCAGAGTGAAGAACATTATTTCCCTTATCATCCACTTGCTCGCAACAATCTGGGGAGTGTGACAGCAGCCGCTTTACTATATCTTGATGGTGACGGTTAGCTGCAATGTGAAGTGCTGTTTTCTTGCTGTCCTTGATTCCAAGATAAGTTACAGATTTATCTGGTGATTTGTCTAGTAATTGCTCCACAATTGCAGTATAACCCAAGTATGCAGCACAGTGAAGGGGAGACCATCCATTCTCATCCACTTCTTTTGTCAGATCTGGCTTCCATTCCAATAACCTGGCTGTCATTTCTGTAAACAAACGAACCAACAAAAAACAGAGAAAACAAATTGAAGAAAATTAAGTTAATAATTGAAGTTCCCTCTACTGAAGCATGACTCCTAGAGGTGATCATGTTTTCTAACAATAGATTGCATGACTATCTAACCACATGGGAATCGAGATTCAAGGGAAGGATCTGCATATGTGATACCTTGGTCATTGCGAATTACAGCAGCATGTAAAGCCGTTCTACCCATCATGCCACTGTGAGCAGGTGATGTGCAAGTTCCTATGATTAAATTCACCAAATCTTCAAAACCTCTCTCGGCGGCCATGTAAAGAAGAGTGTAGCCTGTAATATTAGCCCCATAAATAAACTCGGGGTCTTCCTCGGTCAATGACTTCACAACCTCTGAATGATGATACCTCACTGCCTCATGCAAGGCTGTGTTTTCCTCCTCATTTGTCATCCTCATAATCGCCTTATCTCCTCCAACCCCACTCTCAATCTCTTGGTGAAGTCGTTTCGCAGCATCAATGAGTGCTTTCACGACTGTCAAATGGCCTTCCCTCGCTGCATGGTGAAGTGGAGTGTCGCCCTTCAGATTGGGCCTAAGCAGGAGAAATGAAGATGAATTCAGCCCCAGGATATATTGAACACAGTCCAGTTGACCGAATTGGGCTGCAATGTGGAGGACGGTATTCTTATTTGGGGTTAATTGGACCACAAAATGATCTTCTGACATTTGTTCCAGGACATCGATCCTGCCATATGCTGCGGCCTCGTACAAAGCAGCATCCATGCAAGTGATCGGAGTTTGGCTGCCATCTGCATCTGCCGCCTGGTTCGAGATCTGGGTTTGGCTACCGTCTTGAGCTGCAACCTGTTCCAAGTAAAGAGTATGTGATTCTGCAGTGTGGATGGAAGTGGAAAGATCCATAGGTGCTTCAGCAATCAGCACTATCCTCCTCTACACAACTATTAAAGACCTTTGTAGAAATTATGAGTCCGTTTAAGCATATTTGTACTAGTATGAGCACAAAGAAATCAAGTAGTCAACCCAAATATATTTTTTAGGTCTCTCTCAAGGTCCTTTTTTATAGTCACAAGATGCAAAATATTTAATGGAGATATCACATGGGCTGTTATACTCATCAAGAAATCAAAGTCGTATTTGATTACGTTTTTCTTTTCAGACGGTGAGCAGATCTAGATGTCATTTATTTGCTTCTTCGGATTTGCTTAGTTTTTTAAGGGATTAGAATGAGAAGAACAAATAGGCTTTGGAATTTTCTTATTATCCTTTAATATGCAATTATTTATAAAATTAAAGATGTTTAATTTATTAATATCATATTTGATTTTTTTTTTCATAATTTTTATAATGAAATCAAAATGGAAAAATCATTTTTTATAACATTTTTTTCTTTCAGCAAATATAGCCTAATGAAATTTGAAATCTTAAAATAATCACCATCCTCGAGTAACAATACTTAGGCTCTAGTCTTTGTTGTCATTAGTGTAAGTTGTAACTTGTTTATTCTATATTAGGGGGTGGTGGTACAACACCATTTGGTTTTATTTTTTTATCCTCCCTCTCTATTCATTTTTTTAATTGTAATACCTTATTTTATTTTTTGATCAGTTTATTTGTTAAGCATCGAAGTTTTACTATTAAGTATTCTTTAAAAGTTTTTAAAACCTAAAATTAGGATAAATATAAATGAATATGAGATTTTTTTTTAAAACCTGAGACAAGTACAAGGTGGGTTAATTTGGGTAAGACTTTTCCCACCCACCTTGCCTCGATTATATGTAATATTAAAAAAGTTATATTAATTAATTTTTTCATTTATACTTTTTAACATATATAAAATATTTCTTTCCATAAAAATAAAATATAAATATTTATCATATTTATTTATTTTTAATAAAATTTAAATTTTTTAAATTAAAAAAACTTGAAAATTTTTGAAAAAAATTAACAAAATTTAAATGGGACAGGGTGAGATGGGTGTGAGAATTTCCTACACCCGCCATGCCCTATTTTATTAGTTAATTAATTTTATTTTATTAGTTAATTAATTTATTGGGTAGGATTTGGAATAGATATAAATAAACTTGATGGGATAAAGTGATTCTATCCCATTTAATATTTTTTTTTTTTTTGAGATAGAATAGAAATAGATATTCGTAAACATAAGTAATGGAATTGGGATGGGGTGACTCTGTCCGAAATTTGCATGTTGCCATCCTAGTGGTGAAGAGAAAATATTAGCATATTTCTCATGCACTTACAAAATGGAGACAAGAGCCTTGGGCGAAAGAATTAACATGCCATTTTGAATTTTTTTTTTTTCTCGAGTACCAATCCTTTCGTCCACGGGAATCCTATTTTTATACCTCATTTCTCCATTTAGATATGGAAATCCCTTTATTTTCAAATACATAATGAATTTTTTAAATCAACCATAATATGGAATTAAATTATGTACCGTGTTATTAATTTTAAAATTTGCTTCTAGAATGACAAATTAATTGTTATGTAGATAATGCCTTCCTTAGGAAGTTTTATTTTGTTAAATGTGATGGTATGTGGAAATTTAAAATTTGTTTCATTGTGTTTTCTTATGCTTGTTTTCAAATTTTGATTTTAAATTAAAAAAAAACAAAAAATAGTTTTTAAATATTTTATAAAAATAAGGATGTTTAGGAAATTATTTTTAAAAATATTTTTCAAAAAGTAAAATAAAAAACAAAAACTTATTTGGATAAGTTGTTTATAAAAATAATTTTCTATTTTTACTTTATTAAAGCATTTTAAATTCAATTTATATAATGCTAATTAAATTTAATTTAAGTCTTATTAAAAATGAAAATAATTTTATAATTAGATATAAGTTAAAAAATAAATAGTTTTTGATAAAATGTGAATAGTAATACTATAATAAAATCATAAATTATAGTTTTTTAATAAAAAAATTATATTTTGATAAATGTTAGAAAAATATGGATATTAACATTTTCTTCAAAGAATAATTTTTTTTTTGTTAAAAATAAATAATAATATTTTAAAAATGATAATCGTTAATAATATTTTATTTAAAATGAATTAAAAATAAATAAAGTTTAGCCTTTTAAAATGCAAATGAGTCAAAATTTTCATTACATGCACACATTTAAAGTGTTATCCAATTCCAAGTTCATTTCTCTAGTTTTATTGCATTATTCCTACATTTGCTTATAATTAAATTCTTTACTTTTCTTATTGTTTGTTTGCTATAAAAATATAATATGTATGGGAAGTCACTCCAAATACGAGATACATCCCTTTCAAGGCTTGAAGAGTCAGTGTGAAAATGATTTGTTGGTTTTGAGAATATTATAATTTAAGAAATGTTAAGATATGATAGTGATACTTACTAAAGTCCAAATGGATCCATTTGAATATTAATGGTGAGATATAGGTTATCGAACGAGGATATAAGTAAATGAGAGTAAAATATAAAGGATACAAACAAATGAAATTATAATATAAACAATGAGACTCAAAAATTTGTATGTGACACACATACATAAAAATAATGATGTAAAAGGCTTACAATCATGTGAAAAATTGTTCTTCGTTTAATTGGTAATTACAATTTAAACATAATTTTATGGTCAAAGGGACCACATGGATCATCCAAGAAAAAATAATCTCAATAGCTTGGAAGTGGGAAACCATTGACCTTCAAATATATTTAAATTTATTTAACTGTCTTTATAAAATGGCTTCCTTATTAAAGTCAATTTTAATGAAATAACATCATAAGTCTAATTAAAATGATATAGAAATTTGAAATAGTTCTGACTTCTCAATAACTCTATTTTTGGTTGCGTATAGAAAAAGGTCCACTAACACATAACTTTTACAAATGTTAGATTCCCTTCATTTGTGCTCTATTTATTCGTATGCTTAACTTAAACACATGCATAAATGAAATTATAAACACCTACCATCTACATAGTATTGTGAACTAAGCTAGGATATGATTAAAAATGAGGCCTATGAAAGTGCTCTAGTTGTATTATTTTAATATTAGTCTTCTTACATTATTGAAATTGTGTTAAAATTAGTTTGTCACAAACTAATTATTTATTTTTTAAATTTATTTTCTAACTCAAAAAAAAAAAAAAAAGGAACATATGTTCTAAATTGACAAAACACCTAGTTGAAGTGTTGCAGGACAATCAACAGGATCTTATATCCGTTGATTTTTCTATATTTTGAATGGAATAGAAAAATCTATAATAAATAACTTTGTGAAGGTATGTGCAATATAAAAGTTTGCTCTATTTTTTCAAAATTTTCTCAAAATTATTTTATAAAAGAAAAAGATTTAGGTTGTGTTTGTCTTTTTACTTAATTCTAAATAGAATCTTAATGCTTAATAGTGTTAAATATTAGGTTGTCTATTTTTGTAATATTTTATTTTTATTAAGTATTAAAAAGTAGAGAAAAATCAATATGTTATTTTTTTCTATTTAGAAAAAATTACATATTTTGGTTTTTTCTATTTAGTAAAAAGTCTATAATAAGTCATGAAAAAGTAGAAAAACAAACAACTTAAATTCTAAAAACAAATTGCTTTCAGCAAAAAGCCAAAAAAACAAACACCACCTTAGATACCTTATATTTATTTTAGAAAATTATATCATTTTAGAACAATTCCTCTAATAATTATTTTCATAGAAAAATTTGCAAAACATATTTCAAGTTAAAAAAGCTAGTATTTGTACAAGCATCACAGTCAACAAGCATCAATATTAGTGTATATTTGTTAGAATTTGATCATCTAAATTCTATTTGATTCTCCTAAAAACTTGTGGTGCGACATATATGGTGAACATATAATTATGAGATTTTTTTTAGGGGGTTTGTTCTCATTATTGAGTGACAATATTCAATTAAATAATGAAAGGACCAACTATAAAAGCATCCTTAATTTGTTTTTTTGTAATAGTGGAAGAACATTAAAATGTTGTTTTATAATCATTTCCAAAGAAGTTTCAAATATCCAAACATATTTTCAAACTCTTTTTTTTTTTTTTTGAAAATGAAAACATAAAAATAGATTTTAATCTATCTTCATTTAAATTTTTACCTCTTTGAGATTTATACAATAACAATAAAAATCCACTAAACGTTTTTGTTTTATTATGAAAAGCATACTAATAAAATCAAGGAAATAATTAAGATTAATCACGCCAAGTTTAGGGTAATGCACCGAAAGTCTCCACTCAAAAGTTTATTTTCTGACATTATTCCTATATTTACTTACAAAATTATTTACTTTTCTTATTTATTTATTTATTAGCTAGAAAAATAGACTATGTGGAAAGTCAAGGCTTGAAGGGTCATTTTGAAAATCATTTGCTGGTTTTTAGAATTTTATAATATTGAACCCCAGAGGAACTCATTAGAATAGAAGTTTCTCCAAATATAATATATTCCCTTCAAAGTTCATCCCATTACGATGTGTGCAATGTTTAATACAGTGAGCATGTGAATTGGCCTTGGAAGATGTTTTGGGATGTTACTTGTTCCCGGCTCAAACTTTGACATCATGAAAACTATTATATTTACTGGTTTAGTTACACACGTAATAATTGCTAATCATATGAGAAATTATTCTTTATTTAATTGGTAACTACAATTTAGACATTGTTTTATGTATGGTCAAAGGGGCACATGGATCATGGAAGAAAAAATAATACCAATAGATTGGAAGTGGGAAAGCATTGACTTTCAAATATGTTTAAATTTGTTTAACTGTCTTTATAAAATGAGTCCTTATTAAATTCAATTTTAATAAAATAACATCATAAGTTTGATTAAAATGAGGCTCAAGAAAGCGCTCTAGTTTATTATTTCAATGTAAACCTTCTTATATTATTTTAATTATGTTAAAATTCTTTTATACAAAATTTATTATATATTTTTTAAAATTATTTTTCTAGTGCAAAAAAAAATGGAACATATGTTCATAGAGATGCTTGTTACAAAAGATTATACATAGATAGCATTTCATTTCATTTCATTTTTTATTTTCTTTACTGTTTTTAAAATTTTTAAAAGGTGAAATAAAATATTGTATTATATTTATAATTAATTAACTAAAATTAACTTGTTTCTAGTATAAAAATATATACACATATAATTAACCTATTCTAATAAATAAACAAAATACTCATACCCAACTTCTAAAAGAATATTTAATCGACATTAATATTATTTTTTATATATATTTATAGTATTTGTATTCCATTTACACTGTAGGTCTTACCAAGTCTTTAACATGATTTTATTTCGTTCAAAGTTTTGAACTTTTCAGCATAGTATTTTCAATCTTGAAAAGTATTTTCATATTTTTTAAGAAAATTAAAAATAGGGAATTGTCACACTTTTTCCATTTTTTGAGTTTAACTTCCTAGAAAATGAACATGGAAAAAATGTGTTCAGATATGATTTTCTCCTATTTTTATAAATAAAAATAAAAAAACTCTAATATATAATTTTGTAAAGGTATGTCTAATATAAAAGTTTCTACTCTATTTTTCTATTTCATTTTTAAAAATTATCATATCTTTAGAATAACTTCTCAAATTATAAAAAAAATATATATATATAAACATCTAAACATATTTTCGGTCTTAGTTTTTATTTTCTAAAAAAATGAAAATACAAAACATAATATTAGTTTAAGTAACTTGGAGGGGAAGGGCACTCCAAATATAATATACAATGTTTAATAGGTTGAGCATGGCCTTGGAAGAGATTTTGGGTTCCTAGTTGTTCCCTCCTTAAACTTTGACAATCATAAAAATTCATTACCTAAAATTAAGTCTTATGATTAAAATATTTTAATTATTTCTTTGAATGCAATGTTAGAATCAAAACTTTTAATATTGTCATTGGTTGAAGACAAAAATGTTAGTTTGTATTGATCGATCATTAACATTCTGTCACATAATATTATACTATGATGATGTCACTAGCACGTTTAAAAATATAAAATAAAATTAAAAAACTAAAAAAATTGAAAATATAAATATAATTGTTGCATATGGTTTTTTTTTCTTTTTTATTTACTTGTTAGTTGGTTAAGTAATGGTTGCTAATGCATGTACACTTACGCAGGAGTAATGGTGCAAAAGACTAATCATGCGACAAATTGTTCTTTGTTTAATTTAATTGTAATTGTAATTACAATTTAAACATTACTTTATGCTCAAACAGGCCACATGGGTCACATGGATCATCCAAAAAAATTAATCTTGAAAGTGGAGACCTTTGACCTTCAAATGTATTTAAATTTATTTAACTATCTTTATAAAATGATATCTCTATCAAATCAATTTTAATGAAATAACATTGTAAGTCTAATTAAAATAACATAGAGCTTTGGAATGGGTCTCTTTTCCCTTCATTTATTCCATTGCTGCATGAACGGGTCTATTGTGAAAAAAAAAATCTAACTAAATTAGGAAATAATTAAAATGAGTCTAGAGAAAGTCATCTAATTGGTCTTAGAGTGCGTTTAGTAATAATTTTAAGAAATGTTTCTAATCTTTGTAACACTTGAAATTTTTCATTTTTTAAGTATTAAAAATGCTAGAAACACTTTTTATAGTCACTGTCAAATGCGCTCTTATTACATAATTATAATTATATTATGTTAAAATTATTTTATCATAAATTTATCTATTTTTTATTTTTATTTTCTAATGCAAAAGGACGCAATTATGTTAACATTATTTTATTAAATATTTATCTAATTTTTTATTTGTTTTCTAATGCAAAAAGAAGAATAAGAAGAAGAAAAATCGAACTCATGTAAATGCTTTGACATTTAAAATTCAAACTCACAGTGTATGAAATTGATAAAAAGAAATTTCCATGAATTCCAAATAGAAAGCCACTGACTTGTTAAAGTAGCCTTAAATTTGTTTGTCACTCAATCAAATTTCTTGATGAAATATTTTTTATTTTAATTATTTTGATTTTCTTCAAGATGACTTGAAGAAACCGTGTGAAAACCATGAATTTGTTTGAGAATATTGTACTGTGGATCCGAGAAAATCACCGGGCATCACTCCAAATATGATACATGTCTCTTCCAAGGTTCCTTCTACGTACTGTGATAGACCGAAAGACCGAAGAATCTTGCTATTTGTTGAAAGATTGTTTGATTTTACTTTAATTTTCTTTTCTAATAGTGGGGGAGCTGACTATGTGTGAATTGATCATCTTGGAAGATCTTCCGGGATCTTATTTCTTCATGTTCAAACTAATTATCTGAAGTTTAGTTTTATGATTAAAATTTTTTAATTATTTATTTGATTGCAATTTGTGATTGTGTTCTTCCAAAAGTCTAATGACCATGTTCATGCCTTCTCTGAATTCAAACAAGAGGGTGAGAACCAAAAAAAAATATACATTTTGTATCCTATGAAAACTTATTATAATGTTGTTGTGTTGGACATAAATAATCTGAATTTGTGTTCAGTCATTCACATTCATTCAGAAATTCTACGCTGTGGCGTGAAAGCATATCTAAAAGTAAAAGAACAAAACATATAAAAGTAATAATAATGAAAATAATTGTTAACCAAAATCACGCACACGAAGGAGAAAATTAAGGAAAACACAGATTTTAACATGATTCAACAATCATTGTGGTTCCTCCATCCATACAATGCACCAAGATTTAGCAATCCACTGAATACTTAACGATCCACTGATCAAAAGGAAAAAGAGTAGAATGTGATAGCTTTTCACACTTGTGATAGGCAGCAATAAACAGCCGTGCAAGCTGACATTGCATGCAACAGCTGCTCCTACTTCAGTTGCTTCTCCACATGACACAAGTTCCGATTTTACACTTCCAGCATCCAGTCAGGTTTATGATCTTCCA
Organism: Vitis vinifera; assembly: GCF_030704535.1. Classification (NCBI taxonomy): domain Eukaryota; kingdom Viridiplantae; phylum Streptophyta; class Magnoliopsida; order Vitales; family Vitaceae; genus Vitis; species Vitis vinifera. Next base: position 23,085,134 of record NC_081809.1, read on the forward strand.
CCTTGCATCCAAGTTCCATTTGCCGAATTTGATTCCATCACTACCAGTTCATGACAACCTCTCCCTATCAATTCCCGCCCGATGGTCACTAGAGCCAAAAATGGTATCATCAAGAAAAAGATCTTTAATTTCTTGCTTCCATGGTTGCTGAACCTTCAACATTTACACAAGTTGTCAAGGATCCAAATTGTGTCCCAACTTCCATACCAAGCTTTCTGTCGTCTCGGGTGATAGGTAGCAACAAACGGCCACTAGTGCAAGAAGCAACAAACAGCCACTGGTGCAAGAAGCTAACTGACGTTGCAGGCAACAGCTCAAGCAGTTGCAAACCTGTTGCAAGAGAGCTTCAGTTTATTAGATGGTTCGGTAATTCAGGAGATTCCAATTCTGTTAGGATACTTAAATATAAATATGTGAAACTCAGAGCTTGTTTTATATTTTAGTTTTCGTTTTCCATAAAATCAGTTTCTGAATTTACATGTTATCAGAGCGCTTCCTGGTGCTGCCTCTGAATTTTTCTTTCCTTTTCTTTTCCATTCTCTCTCTTTCTAGTATGACTCATTCCTAGTGCTGCTAGAAAATCTCATATTTCTTTGTGATTCAGACTTTAATCATGACGACCACAGCTCAGTCATCTGGGTTACAGACTGATACACCACCTTCATCTACTATTACACAGTCTCATGCAGATGCTCAACCATACTCTTCCAATAAAGCTTGACAGGAACAATTATATACTTGACGTACACAGATGGAGAATGTGATTTTCGCCAATGGCTTTGAAGATCACATAGGAGGGCTGAAGGTGTGTCCTCCAAGATCTACCAGTTCCGATGATACAAATCCAGACTTCATTGTGTGGAGAAGGTTTGATTGTATGATACTAAACTGGATTTATTCATCACTCACTCCCGAAATAATTGGCCATTAAACCTCTCATACAGCATGGTCGGCAATGGAGAAAATATTCTCAGCTTCGTCAAAGGCCCGGGTTATGCAGTTGCGATTGGAATTTCAGACAACAAGAAAGGGATATCTTTCAATGCTGGAGCATATTCTCAAATTAAAAAATTAATTTAGTCGATAACCTAGCTGCCATTGAAGAACACGAAAATGATAGAGATCAAATATTGCAGCTCCTTGGAGGTCTTTGAGCAGACTATAATTCTATAGTTGCTTCACTTACCACTCGTGAAGATGAAGTTTCTCTTCACACTGTCCACAGCATTTTGTTAACTCATGAACGGCTGAATCTACAAAATTCAGTAACAGAAGATGGTGTTGTCTCTGCCAACATTGCAATGCAACATCCATGACATAGAAATCATAACAAGAAGCATCACAATCGGAATGCCTCTGCCCACAACAGATATAACTCACGAAGAGTCCCCAACAGTGCCCAAAGTACAGGCCCGCACAACAATAGTGCTAACCGACCATAGTGCCAATTATGTGGAAAATTTGGGCACAGTCATTAGCTGTTATCACCGACATTAACTTTCAAGGATATAATCCTCCATCAAATTTGACTTCAATTAACAAAACTCTTCAGAACAACCCCAAGCAAGCTATGTTAGACTTTCCTTCCACCATGAATAATGAAGCATGGTTTTTTTATGCCGGGCAACAGATCACCTGTCTTAAGATATTGCTGCACTCTCAGATGTTCAGCCATACAAGGGGAGTGATAAAGTGACTATTAGGAGTGGTAAGCAACTACCAATTCTCCATACTGGTACAAAGTTCTTCCACTCTTCTCCCAAAACATTTTAATTACGAAGAGTCTTTCATGTTCCTAATCTTGCAACCAATTTGATCAGTGTCAAAATTCTGCCATGATAACTATACTTTCTTCTTTTAGTTTCATCCTCGTTTCTTTCTTCTCAAAGATCAGACCACAAAGAAAGTCTTACTCCAAGGTTAGCCTGAACAAGTATTATACAGATTCCCTACGGCTATGTTTGGTTCCCGGAAAATGCTAAGGAAAGGAAAAAAAATCATGTGGAAAATTATTTTCTTTAGTTTTGGTGAAATGGAAAATATGATGGAAAAAAAATATAAAGGAAAATATTAAAGAAAATATCATAATATTTTCCCTACTATTTTCCTTAAAAAATAATGAGGAAAATAAGAGAAAAAAGAGAAAGAAAAAGGTGGAGAAAATTTTATCGGGCTGCTATCATCTTCATCGGAACCAGCGCAGGACACTAGAGTTGGTCTCACGATGCAGGAAGCGATCGATGACAGTGTCCGTAGAGGGGTGGCCGAAGACGAAGGCCCTCTGCCCGGAGAGAAGACGATGACAGCGGCCTCAACACTGCACAAAAAGCAGAGCTCGCCGGCCTTCTTGAAGAGTCCTGTTCGATGCTTGGAGAAGGTGACCTCCAAGGACCTTTTCTTCTCGATTTTTTTGATTTCTATCTTCTATCTTCTCATGCTTTGTTTGTTCGACGCTTGGAGAAGGTGACCGTCCTGACCTCCAAGGACCTTTTCTTCTCGATTTTTTTTTATTTCTATCTTCTGTCTTCTCATGCTCTGTTTGTTCGACGCTTGGAGAAGGTGACCTCCAAGGACCTTTTCTTCTCGATTTTTTTTATTTCTATCTTCTGTCTTCTCATGCTCTGTTTGTTCGACGCTTGGAGAAGGTGACCTCCAAGGACCCTTTCTTCTCGATTTTTTTTATTTCTATCTTCTGTCTTCCCATGCTCTGTTTTTTCACCATATTTGTATTTGTCGAAGACATGCTCTGTTTTTTCACCTTGTGTTTGCCATAATTGAAGTCGACTTCAATGAATGTTTCTTGATGGCTTGATTGCTTTTTATATTGATAAAAAGCAATATTCAAAAAGATTTTCTAAATCTTAATTTAGAAATACAATGTTTCCATATACCCTAAAAATAAAAAGCTACTATATAAAATATAAAATTCAAAATTCAAAAAGATTCCCTAAATCTAAATTTAAAAATTAAATAGGTAAAAATAAAAAGTTACTATTTTTTATTTTTACAAATAAAAAATATTTTATATTGTATCTTTTTATTTTTACAAATTTAATTTTTAAATTTAGATTTAGAAAATCCTTTTTAATTTTGAATTTTATATTTTATATAGTAGCTTTTTATTTTTACATTATATGAACATATTTTATTTCTAAATTTTGATTTCAAAAATCCTTTTGAATTTTTTTAAGAGCTTTTTATTAGCTGTAAATGTTCCCTTGAAAATAAAAAATAGTTATTACTCGCATATTTTATTTGTATTGCATGAGGAAAATTTTATACATAAATCTTATAATTAATAATAAAAAAAATAATAGCAGAGACTTTTTATTAGCAACGTTTCATCGAAAAATTCACTATTTTCAACAGTATTTTTATTGGATTAATTTATTTTATTATTCAATAAATTGATAACCATTTAAAACAAATTGTTGATTTTGTTTTCCTTCTATTTTTCCATGACTTTTTTTTCATGATTAACCAAACAAAAGAAAATGAATTCTTTTTTTTTTTCCCTTGAATTTTCCATGGATAACCAAACAAGTGAAAAAATATATATTCATTTCCTTAGCTTTTTCTTTCCTTCTATTTTTCCTCCCAATTTTCTTTCTCTTGTATTTTCCGGAACCAAACATAGCCTACAAGAATTAGCCATACACGTGCAGTTCTCTCTTGTTCCAGTCATGTCAACACACCACTAAGTACCCATTTTCCAGCCATGTCAAGACAATAATCGAACCTTCACATCTTAGCAGTGAACTATGGCATGCTCGCCTTGGTCATCTAGCTGATAGTATTCTTAAACATGCTCTCAAGTTTTGTAATGTCTCATTTCAATATTCCAAACAAAATGTATGTTATGCTTGTCAATATGCAAAAAGTCGTAGACTACCTTTCTCTTCGTCTACATCCAGAGCAACTCATCATCTTGCTTTAGTCCATACCGACTTATGGGGCCCTGCTCCAATAACATCCAGTAGCGATGCAAGATGCTTTCTTTTATTCATTAATGACTTCTCTAGGTTCTCCTGGATTTATCCTCTACATACTAAGGCTCAAGCATTGGCCACTTTTGTTAAATTTAAAATTTTAGTGGAGAATTAATTCAATGCTTACAATCAGATAATGGAGGAGAATTCAAAGCCTATCATTTCGTAATAGCATTGCAAGAAATATTTTTCTATTGAAGAAAAAACTTATCTCCGGTTCTTTACACTAAAGCTATGTTTGGTCCCCAGAAAATGTGAGAGAAAGAAAATTGGGAGGAAAAATGAAAGAAAAGAAAAAGTTAAGGAAAGGAATGTAATTTTTTTCACTTGTTTGGTTATCCATGGAAAATTTAAGGGGAAAAAAAAAAGAATTCATTTTCTTTTATTTGGTTAACCACAAAAAAAAAAAAAAAAAAGTCAAGGAAAAATGGAAGAAAAATAAAATCAACAATTTGTCTTAGATAGTTATCAATTTGTTGAATAATAAAATAAATTAATCCAATAAAAAGACTGTTGAAAAGTGTGAATTTTTCGACATAAAACATTGCTCATATGTTGCTTACGTAGGGAAAGGAAGAAGACAGAATAGAAGGGAAGGAGAGTAGAAGAAAAAGATTTGCAGAGAAGATAGAATATTTGAGGAATAATTTTCATGCCCCCATCATGTCAGGGTCCTTTCATTCTTATAGGCATATTTGTAACAAACTCATAACAGAATACATCATTGCCAGTGATTCCCATAACAGAATTCATCATTGCTACTCATTGTGTGGTCCCTATTTGGTGGCCATAACGAAATCCTTAAACCGTTTTGGTGCGTTTCTGATTCTAGTCACATGTTTGTTGTTGGTTGCTACTGGATTTTGCTGGGCTTCACTCGCTTCCGATGCTGATTTGTCCAGTGGGCCTGCATCATTACCCTTGTCTTCGAAACTGACCTTGTCCTCAAGGTTGAAATCAGGGAAATCTTGCTGGAATTCGTGAGTGTTTTCCCAGGTGGCATCAGAGGGGTCTTGTCCTTCCCACTGAATTAAGAGTTGAGGACAAAGTTTGCCCAACTGCGAAATCTGCCGGAATCCCAAAACATGAGCAGGTTGGAGAATGGGGTTAGAGTCTTTGAATCGGGCGGGTAGTGGAATTTGTGGCTGCTCCAGCGAGTCTCCTCGACATTTTTTTTAAATTGGAGACATGGAAGACGTTATGGATTCGGGCATCCTCAGGAAGGGCTAGCTTGTAAGCCACTGCGCCGATCTTGGTGATGATGCGAAACGGACCAAAGAACCGTTTGGAGAGCTTTTGAGACTGGCGATGGGCTACTGTAGTTTGTCTGTAGGGCTTCAGCTTGAGAAAAACCCAGTCATCAACCTGGAATGTAATGTCAGTTCTATGGGTATTGGTTTGGTTGCGCATCCTGGTTTGTGCACGCAGCAGACTGTCTTTGAGAGTTGACAGGATTTGAGTCCTGTCTTTCAGGAGGGCATCAACAGCATCTATAGAGGCCGAATCTCCCAAGTAGTCTAACAGTGATGGAGGGGGACGGCCATACACAGCTTCAAATGGTGTCATTTTGATTGTTGAATGGTATGCTGTGTTGTAGTGCCATTCCGCCCATGACAAGTAATGTAACCATTGCTTGGGATGGTCAGCCACAAAACACCTTAAGTAATCCTCAAGGCAGCGGTTTAAGACTTCCGTCTGTCCGTCAGTTTGGGGATGGTATGCGCTACTTGTTGCAAGAGTCGTGCCCTGTAATTTGAAGAGCTCTTGCCAAAACGAACTCATGAAGACAGGATATCGGTCCGAGATGATGGTGGTGGGAAAACCATGTAACCGGACAATCTCTTTAATGAAGAGGGCAGCCACCATGGGGGCGTTGAATGCACCCGGTAAAACTGCAAAGTGAGCTTGCTTGGATAGCCTATCAACCACCACCATGATTACGGATTTTCCCGATGCGGGCGGCAAGTGAGTAACAAAATCCATTGAGATAGAATCCCATATTTTACCCGGGATTGGAAGTGGCTGAAGTAATCCCTGTGGTGCTTTGTTGAATGGTTTGATAGCTTGACAGACTTGACACCTTGCCACAAAATCTCGAACCAATTGCCGCATTTTTGGCCAATAGAACATGCTAGCAATCCTTGACAGGGTCCGTTGCATGCCTGCATGTCCTCCCACAGGAGTGTTGTGAAATTCTGTCAGGATTAAGCGTTGTAAAGCTGAATCCGGAGGAACAACAACTTTGCCGTTGAACCAAAGCAACCCTTCACGGACAGCATAACCAGTAGAATCATCTTGCTGTGCTGATTGCATTAGGTGAGCCGACGGAGGGTGTTGTTGGTAGAATTCTTTAAGAGCATCCCAGATTGCCATCACCGGTTTGGATACGATTTGAAGCGCCATGTAGGTGTGTTCAACAAGGCGAGACAGAGCGTCAGCTGGTTGGTTCTCTCTTCCAGGCCTGTAACAAATATCAAAATCAAAACCAAGCAATTTTGTTAGCCATTTTTGTTGCTCAGGGGTCTGGATTGTCTGATTATGCAATGCGCGAAGGCTTTGATGATCAGTCTCCACTATGAATCTGCGGCCAAGGAGGTATTGTCGCCATTTTTGGATTGCTTCTGTGATGGCAAACATTTCTCTGCAATAGGCGGATTCCCTTCTGAGCTTCGAAGGTAATTCCTTACTGAAGTAAGCAATAGGGTGACCCTTTTGAACCAAAACCGCTCCTATGCCCGAGCCGGATGCATCTGTCTGCAAGACAAAAGGGTTAGAAAAATCAGGCATTGCGAGGACTGGTGTGGTGGCTAGCGCATGCTTCAGAGCTTCAAAAGCGCCAGTGGCTTCCTTGGTCCAGACAAAGGCATTCTTGCACAACAGCTTGGTGAGAGGGGCGGTAGTGGAGGCATAGCGATAAACGAAACGCCGATAATATCCGCATAAGCCGAGGAAACCTCTCAGTTCTTTGATCGTTGCTGGCAGCGGCCATTTTTGTATAGCCGAAACCTTGTCTGGTTCAACCGCTACACCCTGGTCAGAGATCCTATGGCCCAGATAGCTTAACTCCACACAGCCAAACTCACATTTAGACAATTTAGCAAATAAGGAATGGGAAGCAAGGACCGAGAATACCATTTCCAAGTGTTTCTGGTGGTCTTCCCATGATTTGCTGTAGACCAAAATGTCATAAAAAAAGACCAAAACAAACTTTCTCAGTTTGTCACGAAAAACAGAATTCATTAAAGCTTGGAAGGTGGATGGCGCATTTGATAGGCCGAATGGCATTACAATAAACTCGTAATGGCCTTCATGTGTGCGAAACGCCGTCTTTTCAATATCTGGTGGATGAATTCGGACCTGATGATATCCTGCTCTGAGATCCAGCTTTGAGAAGACTGAAGCTCCATACAGCTCGTCGAGCAGTTCGTCGACTGTAGGGATTGGAAAACGGTCTTTAACCGTGACAGCATTCAGGGCGCGATAATCTACACAGAAGCGCCATGTTCCGTCCTTCTTTTTGACCAGTAAAACTGGAGAAGAAAAAGGGCTGGTGCTTGGGCGGATAATCCCATCCCGAAGCATCTCTCCGACCAGTTTTTCGATTTCCTCATTTTGAAAATGTGGGTACCTGTAAGGTCTGACATTGACTGGGGTTGTGTTGGGTAGTAGGGGTATGCGGTGGTCTAGTTGGCGTTGGGGGGGAAGGCTGGATGGTGGTGCAAAATTCTGACGAAATTGATTGAGGAGGGACTGAAGCTGTTGGCGGAAGTGTGGTGGAGCTTGAACCCCGATTTTTGGTTCTGTGGAGGTGGGGACGTGGTCAACTGATAATAGGTAAAAGTGGGCTATACTGTCGGTTTGGAGGGATCTGGATAGTGGGTTTAGTGTCATTTGGGCAATGGACGGCTGTGTTAGCCCATGGAGCTTTGTTTTAACCCCTTTGTAGTCAAATTCCATCCATAGTTTCTTATAGTCAAAAAGAATTGGCCCAAGTTCAGAAAGCCATTGAACCCCAAGGACAAGATCTGCACCATATATTGGTAGTAGTAATAGATCCACAGCAAAATAGGCTTCTCCTAAAACCAGTGGTACTCGTGAGCAAGCCCCTGCACAGCCCAAAGAATCGCCATTGCCGATCGTTACTTTCAGGTGTGGTGATGTTTGAACCGTAAGGCCCAAATGTTTTGTTAACCTGGATTGAATGAAGTTATTTGTGGAGCCTCCGTCGATGAGAACGACAACTGACTGTCCATTAATGGAACCAGCCAATTTCAGTGTCGAAGGGATGAGTTGCCTTGTAAAGGCATGGAACGAGATTTGTGGGTGGTCTATCATCAGCTCAGGCTGTTCTCCTTGGATTGTTACCTCCGTGGCCGCCAATTGTACTTCATTGGGCACTCCATCATTTTCTGTCATCAGGCACAAAAACTGCGGAGGGCGGCAACGATGGCCCGGTACAAACTTGTCATCGCAGTTAAAACACAAACCCTGTGCTCAGCGAGTTGCCATTTCAGCTGGCGTGAGGCGTTTGAGAGGTAGAGGAGTGGCTGGTTTGGTCGGTGCTGATGGTGTGGGGAGGGCGGTGCTTTTCTTAAAGAACGGTTTGGCCGTATTACACTTATCTTCCAAGAGTTTGGCTAATCCCATAGCTTCATGCAAGGTGTAAGGTTTGAGTATGGATAACTCGCGTTGAATATCGTCACGGAGTCCAGATATGAAACAGTTAAGCATGTTAGCGTGGCTTAACCCTGTCACGCGAGTTGAAACATTCTCAAAATCCGCCAGATATGCTTCCACAGTGGAGGTTTGTTTGAGTTTGTATAATTGTGCCTCATGGTTGATGAACTTGGAGGGTCCAAACCGCAGGTCCAGTTGGTGAGTGAAAACTTCCCAAGAGGAAAGTTGTGAGGTAGAGTGCATCCATTGGAACCATTGCAGAGCAATACCAGTCATGTAAAAAGCTGCGATGGTCATTTTCTAATCCGGGGGTGTACGGTGATAGGTAAAGAAACGTTCCATCGGGAACACCCAGCCTTGAACATTATCACCGCTAAAAAGAGGGATCTCCAATTTTGGGAGCCGAGGAGGTGGAAAAACAGAAGGGTCACCTGGTGGGGGAAAGGTATTGGATGATGAACCAGTGGCAAAGGGGCTGGAAAGTTTTGATGAAGGTTGTGGTAATGGGAGTAGAGGTGGTGGAGGGGCGGTTGTGGTAGGTAAAGTGAGGGTGGATAGCTTGGCCACAACATACTGTAGAATGGTGGAATGAGAAGAGATGGCTGTGGTGAGGGTGGAAAGTTTGTCAGCGGTGTATTTTTGGAGGTCAGCGATGGTGGTAGTGTGTTCTTGGTATTTGTCGTGGAGTTTGCTAATTTGCTCAGCATGGTCTTTGGCACGAGTGACAGCACCCTCAGCCATGGAATTCAATGAAAGCACCAAAAATGTTGCTTACGTAGGGAAAGGAAGAAGACAGAATAGAAGGGAAGGAGAGTAGAAGAAAAAGATTTGCAGAGAAGATAGAATATTTGAGGAATAATTTTCATGCCCCCATCATGTCAGGGTCCTTTCATTCTTATAGGCATATTTGTAACAAACTCATAACAGAATACATCATTGCCAGTGATTCCCATAACAGAATTCGTCATTGCTACTCATTGTGTGGTCCCTATTTGGTGGCCATAACGAAATCCTTAAACCGTTTTGGTGCGTTTCTGATTCTAGTCACATGTTTGTTGTTGGTTGCTACTGGATTTTGCTGGGCTTCACCCGCTTCCGATGCTGATTTGTCCAGTGGGCCTGCATCATCATAAAAAGTCTCTATTATTATTTTTTTATTAATAATTATAAGATTTATGTATAAAATTTTCCTCATCCAATACAAATAAAATATACGAGTAATAACTATTTTTTATTTTCAAGGGAACATTTATAGCTAATAAAAAGCTCTTAAAAAAAAAATCAGAAGGATTTTTGGAATCAAAATTTAGAAATAAAATATGTTCATATAATATAAAAATAAAAAACTACTATATAAAATATAAAATTCAAAATTAAAAAGGATTTTCTAAATCTAAATTTAAAAATTAAATTTGTAAAAATAAAAAGATACAATATAAAATATTTTTTATTTGTAAAAATAAAAAATAGTAACTTTTTATTTTTACATATTTCGATCTTACATTCGGCCAAAACTCACTAAGGAGCTCCTTCAAAATCTCCAAATTTCCCCCTCTCGTAGTAGCATGAACAGCTCTATTTATCATCTCCCATTTAAAAACAGAAAGGATTTCCCCAATTTGCTCTTCCATCTCTCCACCTTTGTCGATGGAGAACCTTGGGGAGACTACAAAATAAAAAACAAGACTAAAAACCTCACAATTCTTTCTCCTGGCAGCAGCATAAAGTATATCAGTGACACCATATTCTCCTTCTCCAAAAACAAGAAGAGGGTCTCTTTCAAGCAGTTCCTGAACAAAACCCAAGTCTCCAGCTGAGGCAGTAGTATATAGAAACCATCCACCATAGCTAGACCTGAACACAAGCTTGTGCTTCATTTGCAATCTAGAACATGCAACCTTAGGGAAGTTGTAATTTTTGGAAGCATTATTGAAAAGGTCTCCATTCCTGCTCTACATTCAAGGTATGTGCTTGTGTGTATATATTTGATTGGTTTGTTCTTCTAATGATAGGTGTAAACTATAGTTTGTTAGTTGAAGCAGTTTGGTATATGGGTGACAGAGGTAGTATCCTAAAAAAAGGAGGATAGATTCAAGCTCTCCCGAATGAAATTGGAATATGTTGTGCACAAAAAATTTTCAAAGTGTTTTTTTTAAAAAACTTTGTAAAACTTTTTTAACAGCATAAAAGTTTTTTTTTTTTTAAGTTTTCATTCTATTTTTTATGCGTTCAGAGTTACAACTCAATTCAAAATTTTCTCCAATTTCTCGAGCAACTATTGCATAAGTTGTCTTGGTGAAGACTCCTCCTATCTTTTGCCCTTTATGCATTTGCTCCATTAATTGATCAACCAAAAAGTTGTCCATTTCATCAATCCAAGTCAAGTTTTTTTTTTTCACTTACACTTTTGTGTACTTCAAAACCTTCACTATGTTCCATCTAAAATAATAATACATATATAAATGTTTAAAATGAAAAGTCAAAAGGAGGATATATAATAATAACTTCATTGTAACTCATTCAAAATGTGATTTTAACTAGAGGAGTTATAGTTCTAAATACAATCATCGTACTTAATATGAAACACAAAAAACTATACAAGAAAAGAACCATAAAATAAAAGGACTCATCAACGGTTTCTATTGTAATCTTTCCACATGTCCATGGCTATTTTCTCTCTTAAGATTTCTCCTTCCTTGCATTTTTCAACTAAACTCAAGACCATTGATTCAAACTCTACTTCTTCGCTAAAAAGCTCTCTATCGACCTCTGCTACTAATTTTTCATCTAGATCAACACCCATGAGATAGTTATGGAGGATACAACATGCTAGTATAATATCAGATTGTGTGTCAACAGGGTAATGTGGCTCCGTCCCACTAGCTATTATTGGAAACCTTTTCTTCAAAACACCAAATGCCCTTTTAATTGCATTTCTCAAGGACGAGTGTCGAAGGTTGAAAACCTCTCGAGTATTTCTGGTTGATGAACACTATACTCTTTTAAATGGTAACGAGTGCTTCTATATGGGGTAAGAAATCAAGTTTTTAGCTAAAAACCTACATCAACCAAATAATATTTACCTAAGAAGCATAAACAAAGGATCTTTATTATTAGTAATAGTCACATGAGCTAATAAATTATGTTATTATCTAATCACCAATAATCACCTTGTGGAACAATCAATTTATCAAAATCTCTCATTAATGCATTATCTAGGATTCTCAAGCCTGACACAGATCCTTCCCAACCAGGTATAACATATGTGAACTTCAAGTCAAAGGAACATGCTGCTAAAACATTTTGTGTTGGATAGTACTTTCGCCTTCGATACCTTTGTACAACATCATTTGACACTTTTACACGAAAATGTAACCCATCAGTCGCCCCTATGCAATCCTATAAAAAAAAAATTATTAGTTTATTTTGAAATATAAATAATATTCTAATGATGTTTGTTAGATAAGTAAGTTTACCTTAAAGTAGGGCCAAAAATTAGTATTGTCCTTGATTTCTTGAGGGCACTTTAATCCATCAGGCTACTTTAAGAAGACATCATCTAAAGATATTATAGCTCTAAGAACTTGATGAAAGTGACGACTAACAGTTTCACTAGAACGCTTAAAATAAAATTTCGTAGTTCTATTCCTTAAATTATGACCAACAATGTGAAGGAATTTGGCAACTTGTTCTTCTACATTACTATGTGCATTATTTCTAAGACGACCTGTTCCCCGAAGAATGTTTACTAGTCTTGCGAATGCATCCTTTCCCATACGTAGTTGATTATAACAATCTTCATTATCCATTAGTGTAAGTCTTTCCATCAAAGCATGTCGTTCATAATCTCCTTCATTAGAGATTGATCTCTCCAAATAGTTTGAGCGATGATAAACTAAAACAAGAATTGCCGCATATGCAACATACATAGCTACACAAGTTGCAGCCCATCTTCTAAGTCTTTGCCACTCTTCATTATAAGTCTACATGATAGCAAAGTAAGAGGAATGATTTAGTAAAGTCATTAGGAAAAGTAAGAGGAACTGAAGTATTATGATTTCCAGCTATGAAAATTTTGAGGAAAATATTGCATGAAAATTAAGGATAAGGAAAATATTGCAAGTCATGGAGGGTTTTGCAGTTACTGGGTGTTCCTGCCTGGCTTTCCTGGCCTAGCAGGTGAGATACCAGTACCATATGCTTTTGCTCAACTATCTGGAGACATTTTGCACACAACGGGTCAGCTCTAGGTATCGCCTAGGTAAAGGGATGCTTCTGCCCACTAGTTCTTTTCTTGATGTTAATTGCAACATGGCTTTGCTATATAATGTTGGAACAAGGAGACAAAACTGCTTGGTTCTATCAATCAAGACACTGAATTAATTGGACCTCTTTGCTTGATGTTGAACACTTTTTAAAAATTGTACTTTATGGGCTGGGCTTAGAGTGAATACGTGTGAATTAGTGTGTCGCGTTGTGAGCTACATTTAATCCATCAAGAATATGGACCCTATGCTGTATCACAAACAAACAAAATTGAAATAAATGCTTGGAGAAAATGCATGAAAGGAAAATAACTCAGAGTTAAAACTAATTATTCTTCAGTAAAGGATTGTGTAAAAGACTTCAGATTAATCCAGCAATTACAATGGGGAAAAAGATAGTTTGGGGCGTGGGCCTCATTGGAAGTTCTTTGCATAAGATAAAAAAAAGGAGAGGGCAGACATGCTATATATTAATTGGCATTAAACCCTAGCTACTAACATAAAGTATGAGCCATGACCTATGAAGATAAGCAGGAGTAAATGACACTAAAGATGACAAGCTTGGAATTTTAAATAATTTGGAATTCTGGAATCATTCAAGCTTAATTTATGAAAGAATTAATTGGTAGAAGGTTGAGGCTGATTTTCTGAGCTATCTTACCGCCAAATTGAAAAGGTAGTACTGCTGCTCCCATCAAAACTTCTCATGGCATACCATCTTAACAAAGACTCAAGTGCACTGCACCTCTTCTGACATCTTTATTTATCCACGTAAATCATGTTGGACAAACATGAATTCAGTAGGAATCCAGATCTCTCTTAGCATACTGCCAAATCTGGGACTGGAGAGTCCATGAGGATTCCGGACTTGGTTATTTAAGATTGATTTCATAGGATGCAAACAAACACTAATATAGTTTTCGAGTTATTTGCATTATTAGTAAAGTATGCTAAATGCTTCATAGTTTATGTTTTCTGCAGTTTTTAAGGAAGCCTGCATCAGTGTATATAACAAGATCACCTAAACCAGTGGCCAACCAAAAGAACAAAACTGGCCACAGTATTTAAAATCATGTCTCAACCATGTCTCATTAGGAGTTAGCATGGAGGACAAACCAGGTTTAAAATCTTGCACTGGAAAAAAACTTGGGTGCAATTACAGAAATTCCAGAATCACCCTAGAATGAAATGGGCAGAGCAGAGCAGGTTTCCCAGTTTAATATGTTCTATTGCCACCTCTATTTTAGACAAAGTCCCCATATCAAAAGACAGAGAATCCAAAACCCTTAAATTGTTGGCCTATTGTTGCCAGTCTATTTTCTCACTTCTCAAAGCCAAGAAAGATACACAATCATCAAATATCTAAAAAAATTTATCCATCACCATAAAGTGGGCGGCATTAGACCAAACTTATCCAACTAAAAAAGACAATTAAACTTTTCTTATATTAGAACTGAAAGACTCTTGCAACTTTGTGCCCTATACTCCCTCAGAAGCTATATAATATTGCTGAAAATTTGCCATAGTGCTTATATAAATAGTACACGCACTCCTCCACATCCCATAGAAAAACTAAGAGCCGAAATTCATCATCAACACATTTTCCCTCCATAAAATCATTTTCAAAGCACAGATCTCTAGTAATCAGATCTCAAAAACCCTAATGCTCCAGTAAACAAACACAATCAAACATTTGTAACAGCACAGATAGATTCAAACAGAGAACGTGGTTCACACTGAAACAGAAACCAAAGTACATTAGGACTGCATCTATAGTTTCCCCCTTTTTTTTCCAGATGGACACAGATTTTTCATTTTGGGAAGAAAAAAGGCTTGCTGGTTGTGTTCTATTTGATAACCTGATTGAGATCCATGCCACCCCTTGGCCTGCTAAGGTTCTTGTAACCGAATCAAGGTAATTCTCAATTCCTTGTATTTATTAGATGAATAATACTTGTTTATATATACAGTTGAGAGTCCTAAATTAGGAAGGTATTATCCCTAAGGAAACAACCAAATTATGGTATGTACAAATATATACAGCTAACACTCCCCCTCAAGCTGGAGCATAGATGTTGATCATGCCCAGCTTGTTACAAAAGTACTCAACTCGAGTTCCATTTAGAGCTTTTGTAAAAATATCCCCAAGTTGCTCTCCAGTCTTCACATAGCTAGTAGAGACTAGATTTTCCTCAATCTTTTCACGAATGAAGTGACAATCGACCTCAATGTGTTTGGTTCTTTCATGATAGACTGGGTTCGCAGCAATATGAAGAGCGGCTTGATTGTCACACCAAAGCTTTGCTGGCATTGTGCACTTCATTCCCACTTCACATAAGAGTTGATGTATCCATATGATTTCACAAGTAGCCTGTGCCATGGCCCTGTACTCAGATTCTGCACTCGAACGGGATACAACACTCTGCTTCTTACTTTTCCAAGCCACTAGATTCCCGCCAAAGAACACACAATAACCTGTAGTGGATCTTCTATCAAACTTAGAACCTGCCCAATCTGCATCAGAAAAACACTCGATGCGAGTGTGTCCCTGACTACTATATAGTATACCTAGACCAGGAGCCTTCTTTAGATAGCACAAAATCTGCTCTAAAGCCGCCCAATGCTTTATTGTAGGCGCAGATGTGAACTGACTAACAACACTTACTGCATATGCAATATCTGGTCGCGTCACGGTGAGATAATTCAGCTTCCCAACCACTCTCCGATACCTTTCAGGGTTGTAGAAGGGATCTCCATCATCTGGCATAAGTTGTACATTAGGAACCATTGGGGTAGTACATGGCTTTGCTTCTATCTTACCGGTCTCTTTCAGCAAATCAAGCACATACTTCCTTTGTGATAAGAACATCCCTTTCTTGCTCCTTGATACTTCTATTCCCAGGAAATACTTCAGTTCACCCAAGTCCTTTGTATGAAACTTGGAATGCATGAATGTCTTAAGATCAGAGATTCCTGCATGATCATTTCTTGTAATAACTATATCATCGACATAGACCACAAGAAGTATGATACCAGCAGCTGATTTCTTGTAGAAAACGGAGTGATCTTTCTCGCTCTTGTTCATGCCAAATGCTTGAATCTCCTTACTGAATTTTCCAAACCAAGCACGGGGACTCTGCTTCAATCCATAGAGAGCTTTTTTTAGACGACAAACCTTCCCATACTCCCCCTGAGCAACAAACCCAGGAGGTTGCTCCAGATAGACCTCTTCCTCTAGATCACCATGAAGAAAGGTATTCTTGATGTCTAACTGATGTATCATCCACTGTTGGGAAGCAGCAATAGAAATAAATAGTCGAACTGAATTGAGTTTGGCAACTGGAGAGAAAGTATCAGAATAGTCTACTCCATATGTCTGAGGATATCCTCTAGCTACAAGCCTGGCTTTCAATCGTGCCACAGAGCCATCAGGATGAACTTTTACCGCAAAGACCCACTTGCAGCCAACAACTTTCTTTCCTTGAGGCAAATCGACAAGTTGCCATGTATGATTATCCTCCAATGCACAGATTTCTTCAAGCATTGCATTCTTCCAACCAGGATGATTCAGGGCCTCTGTAACAGTTTTAGGTACTGAAATAGAATCTATAGAGGCTACAAGGACACTGGAGGAAGATGACAGGTGATCATAAGACACAAAGTTAGCAATGGAATAGATAGATTTGCAGTGTCGTTTACCTTTCCGAAGGCTAATAGGAAGGTCGAGATCACTGGAAGGATCAGATGACGAAGGAGCTGGTGCAGGACATGTATCGGTTGTCACTGGGCGCCGAGAGTACACCTGAACAATTGGTGGTTTGGCTGGAGCAGGAGGAATATTAACAACAGGACCCGAATGAGCAAGAGATGCATCAAAATCGACCACACTTGATTGCCCAACAGTTGGTCTTGAATTAACCACTTGATACACAAGCCATTCTTCATCCTCCTCACTTGCAGAACTTGTGGGTGAAGAGAAAAATGATGTGTCTTTTGAAAACACAACATCCGTTGATACTAGATACTTATTGAGATCAGGCGAGAAACATCTATAGCCCTTTTGCAGTCTTGAGTACCCCAAGAAAGCACACTGTAACGCCTTAGGATCAAGTTTAGTAACAAAAGGCCTTGTATCTCTAACATAGCATGTACATCCAAAAATTCTTGGGGCCAGTGGAAAAAGTGATTTCTGTGGATGTATTGCTTTGTACGGAATATCACCTTTAAGCACAACAGTGGGCATACGGTTGATCAGAAAGCAAGCTGTGGAAACTGCATCAGCCCAAAATTGTTTCGGAACCTTCATCTGGAACATGAGGGCACGAGCTGTCTCAAGTAAATGCCTGTTCTTTCTTTCGGCAACCCCATTCTAAGAAGGAGTATCAACACAAGATGTTTGATGAAGAATCCCATTGTGACTCATGTAATTCTGAAATGAGTTAGACACATATTCTTTTCCATTATCGCTTCTTAATATTTTCACAGACACATCATATTGGGTTTTAATCTCAGCAGAGAAGGCACAAAAATGAGAAAATACTTCTGAACGATTCTTCATAAAATAAATCCAAGTCATTCGAGAAAAATCATCCACAAAGGTAACAAAATATCGAAACCCAGTTTGAGAAGTAACAGGACACGAACCCCAAACATCAGAATGTACTAGCTCAAACAAAGACTCAGCCCGTTTATTAAGCCGTGGGCCTAAAGAACTACGATGATGCTTCGCAAAATGACACGACTCACAATCTAATGAAGGTAAAGTATCAAACTGAGGACATAATTTCTTCAACACCGGTAGAGAAGGATGTCCTAACCGACAATGAGCTTCAACAGGAGAGGCAGTACTGACACACGCAACTGGTCGAGGTACCCACTCGTCAAGAATATAGAGCCCATCAGATACATGTCCTTTACCAAATGTCCGTTTCGTCATAAGATCCTGAAACACACAATGATCAGGGAAAAATGAGACACTACAATTCAGATTTTTGGTAAGTTTACTGACAGAGATTAGGTTAAAGGCCAAATTGGGTAAGTTTAACACAGAAGATAACGTAATAGAAGATGTTGGTTTCACAGTCCCAGACCCTTTAATCTCATAGGTAGAACCATCAGCAACAGTAACAGGAGGAGCAGAATGTGTTCTGAAGGTAGAGAAGGTTTTATGATTACCTGTCATATGATCTGTGGCACCTGAATCAATTATCCATTTGTTTGAGGAGGAGACAAGACATGTTTTACCTGACTCTGCCAGAGCACTAACAGGAGTAGATGCTTTCAGTGCGTCTTGATACTGTGAATATTTAGAAAACTCTTCTGCTGTCATTGTGACGATCTTGTTTAAGGAGTCTGAAAATGTAGCAGTATCAGATGTAGCAACATTGGCAGTTTGAATTCTCCGATTTCGATTTTGCAATTTCCTGCAGTTCTTCTTGGTATGGCCAGCCTCATGGCAGTAAAAACACACAATTGTACTTGAATCATTGCCACGATTTTCAAATGCCCTGTTTCCGCCCCTGTTAGTCACCCTTCTTGCATTTTCTGCATTTTCTCCTTTTGCAACAAGAACATTGGTGTGCTGAGAAGATGAGACATTCTCAGTTCGTAGAACTCTACTGAAAACTTCCTGAAGGGAACCAATGTCAGAACCAGAAAGAATCTGAGATTTTGTAGTCTCAAACTCAGATGGGAGACCGGATAAGAAACTCATAACAGCCATCTGTTCCCGTTGAGCCTGTTGTACTCTAACATCCGGACTGAAAGGCATAAGTGCATTCAATTCCTCATATACCTTCTTGAAGTCCATAAAATATGCAGTGAGGGATTTAGCTCCCTTCTCAGGACAATGAAAGGCATTCCATACATCATACATCCGAGATACATTTCCTTTTCCAGAGTACAGAAAATCAAGATAATCCATTAGCTCTTTAACAAATTCACAATGACTCAGCAGACCAACGATATCACTATTAATAGAGTTTTTCATCTGCAGAAATAACCGTGCATCATCTTGCATCCAAAGTTTTCTAGTGTGATCATTAGGAGGTTCCTCAGTCAAGTGGTCATCCTTAGCAACACTTCTCAAATAAATTTTGATAGTCTTGCTCCATTCAATATAATTAGACCCATTTAATTTGTGTTCAGTTATTTTTGACACAATAGGCACTATATCAGCAACAGAATTCTTACTCTCTTCCATGACAATAAAATTTAATCTTCAAAGCAATCAGCCAGACCAGAAATTGCAATTTTACCACTGCAAGAAGAAAGAGACAAATACCTCTCTTACAAGGTGTCAAAAGAGTCAAAGGGTCAAAAGCGTGCGTCAAACCCTTGACTCCCTCTCTTTCTCACCCTGAAAGTCGTGTGTCGGGCCCGATAGGCTGCAGCAGGAGTCCCTCAGCCACAAACGATCGGCACTGAAGCTAAGACGGGAAGGTCGGGGCTTTCAATGATCTCGGACGACGGCGACTGTTTGTTTTCTGGCGTGGATTTGAGCGCGAACACGGTGCTGCTGATGAGGAAAGGCGCCGTGCTGAGTTTTCGGTGGGGGGGGCTTAGGGTTCCGGCCGAGGTGAAGACCGCGTTGACGGAGAACGGGGCGAAGAGAAAGCGTGAGAGGGTGGCGGGATCTGTGAAGAAGGCGACAGCGATTCCGCAGTCGTCGATGAATCTTTGCGATCCCTCGACAGTTGATCGAACACCGGATGAGAAACGTCGGAAAGTCAGATCGAGAGATGGGAAATGTCGGGACTTCAAATAGGTGAAGAAACGCTTCGGAAAGTCAGATCGAGAGATGGGAAACGTCTGGACGTCAAATAGGTGAAGAAACGGCCGCCTCAAGCACTCCCACGCTCCGGAAACAAGAATGCGCTCCTCCCTGGGTCGGTGGTGACGCAATCCAGACAAAAAAAAAAACGTAACAGGTTACTGTTCCAGATTGTTAGGAACAAAACCCAAAACCCAGAAAATTCCCTTGAACCAAACGTGGCTCTGATACCATGTAACCGAATCAAGGTAATTCTCAATTCCTTGTATTTATTAGATGAATAATACTTGTTTATATATACAGTTGAGAGTCCTAAATTAGGAAGGTATTATCCCTAAGGAAACAACCAAATTATGGTATGTACAAATATATACAGCTAACAGTTCTAAATGATATTCTTGCACAAATTACTCAACATGGCCCTTAAATTTCATTTTGGGAAGCATCCCTTAGGTTGCAATTAATTATCGAAACTGAGGCATACTAATTAGTAATTATTCAAGTCACAGCTCCATAGCTGATAAGAGCGCATTTGAGCCTGAATCAATAATAAGAATCCATGAAACTATCTCCCTAGCACCCATGAACTTCTTCAATTCAATATATAGCCATCACTATTACAATCCAAATCTGTCCTTATTTTCTTTCTGGTTCCTTTTTAGCTGTCAACTTGTCATGCCCCAAGCAGAACACTTCCTTGAGCTCTAGTAAATTTTCCCATCACCAGTAGTATCAATGAGCTTAAACTCTTGCTTGATCAGCCAGTTAGACCTTCCATGGCAGCAAACGATGAGCAATTACAACTCCAAATTAAACTAGTAAGTATTACCCTGGGCTCTCTTCTCTTTTCCATCCTTTTAACATCTCTCTGAAGGCTTTGAAAGATGAAGACAACTTCCACCCACTTGTCTGAACAGGCTTAGCCGTGAGGGCCCCTTTGGGTCCAAAACGGACAATACCTACATGGTTGGGAGCGGTCGTTACAATGACTTTTAATCGTTTTCTTTATTTCAGATATTTCTTCACTTTCTTCGCTGCTATCGCTGTCTTCCTTGATCTCTAACAAACCCGAGGGTCTGATACTAACTCTCTGATTCGGTCTCTGAAACTGTAAAACATTTAAAGAAAGCATGAATAGATATTCAATTCAGAGGTTTGTAAAGAAGGAAAACAATATTTTTTTTAAGATAAAAAGTCCGTCATTTTTTTTTCTTTTTTTCTCACTATCATCTATGATGCAAAAAAAAAAAAAAAAAAATAATAAAAAAGGTAGTAAAATAAATTGGGGTTCAAAGGAGGAACAGATACATAGGAAATTGAAATTTTTGGCGGCCTTACCAATCTTACTAAGGTGTCCAATATCCACGTTAACATCATCTCCGGAGATATGATAGACATGCGAAACAGATGGAGGGGTGGTGTCTTTCCTTCAACACTCTTCTCATTCATGAGTCCTCTCACCCTTAACCAGCGAATATTTGACAAACCCGAAGTTGCAAATATTCCCTTCTTTGGCACTATCAAGTGAAGAACATTATTGCCCTTATCATCAACTTTCTCGCAACAATCTGGAAAGCGCAACACCAGCAGCTTCACTATGTCCACATGGCCTCGGCTCGCTGCAATATGAAGAGTTGTCCTGTTTCCATGGTCTTTGACGCCTAGGGTAGACAACATCCCTGTCAAATTGCTCTAGCAATTGCCTTACTATTGTTGGATGACAACCCACATATGCAGCAAAGTGAAGGGGAGACCACCGGTTTTCATCCAATTCATTAGTTAAAGCACGCTTCCATTCCAGTGTTTTCTTTGTCATTACTGATAAAATCAACAGAAGAGAGAAATTTTTTTTAAAGAAAATTAAGAAAATAAATGAAGTCTCCTCTTGTAATGTGATTCCAGTAGTAAATAAAAATGGTGCATCCTCCACTACGTACCTTGTTCATTAAGAATTACCGCAGCATGCAAAGCCATTCGACCCTTGAAGCCACTATGAGCTGGTGAAGAGCAAATCTCTTGGATCATCTGCACCAAGTCTCTGAATCCCCAATCAGCAGCCATGTAAAGAGGAGTGTTGCCTTCATTATTAGCACCATAGATAAACTCGGGGTCTTCCTGAATCAATAACTTCACCACCTTAGGGTGATGATATCTCACTGCCTCGTGCAAGGCTGTGTCGTTGTCCTCATTTGTCATCCTCAGCATGGCCACACAAACTGTTGAATCCCCTCTTTCCGTGTCTCCATGAAGTTGTTTTGCAGCTTCAATCAGATTTTCCACCACTGTCAAACTGTTGAACCCTGCAGTATTTAGTTGGTATAGTCACCACCCATGGCCTGCGTTTTTGTTTTTATTTATTTGTTCATTTTTTTTATATCTTTAATTTGTTTCTTAATTAATTCAAAAATTTTAATGTAAATTAATGGAACATCATGACACACTTTCATGTAAATTAATAATTTCACTCCCATAAAGAAAATGAGATCTTACCCATTGCAAATAGATCAATTAGCACATCTTGAGAAAAAGTTAAAAAGACAAATTATAATAATAATAAATTACAAAGCATGCATGCTTACAAGAAAATTATTTCGAGTTCCAAAAGAAAAGGAAAATCACTTTGAGAGGTAGTCTAAGAGCCTGTTTTGTAGTGATTTTAGGAAGTGATTTTAATATTTATAATATTTAAAAAAATTTATCATTCAAATATTAAAGTGCGTTTAATAGTGATTCTAAAAAGTATTTTTGGTATTTATAACACTTAAAAATTTTTATTTTTTAAGTATTAAAAATATTATAAACACTTATCAAAATCACTATCAAACCCATTCTTAAAATGTTAAAAACATCTTCTAATCAAATGCACTCTTAAAAATGTTAAAAACATCTTCTACCCAAACTTACTTTAAGTTGAGGAGATGCGATGAATACGAAAAACAAGTACGCAAACATAAAAACAACGGGGAGAATTGTGTTTTCACCCCAGCTGGGGTGGATAATTAAGTTAAAGTCCTCCAATCACTCATAATTGATTATAAGGATATGAGATGATAATGGACACAAATACCCTTTGACTCATTTTTGTCTTTATTCTACCACTCTTTACTTACCACTATTAACACATTCTATTTACTTTAACCATTTTTTGATTTTTTTATTGGTTTTTTTAAACTTTTTTTTATAAATAATTAAAAAAGTCAATATTATTTTATATTTTTAAATTATAAATAAACAAAAATTATATTGATGATTTAAAAACTATTTTGAAAAATACTTTCTAAGAAATGTTAATTTAAATAAATAAAAATTATCTTTTATATTTTAGAAGTAAATAATTTAATGATTAAAACACTATTTAAAATAAATATATTCACTATTTTATTTTATTTTATACTAAAAAGTATTTTAAAATTTTATTTTTCCTATTATAAAATAAAAAGTTCAATTTTTTTTTTTTAAATTTCTTTCTTGTTTTAATAACTTTTTGAACATGACTTTTAGTAATAAGTTATATGAAATGTTGTAAATTTGTTTAATAATGATTTTTTTAATGATTTGAATTAATTGAAATTTATCAAAAAAAAAAAAAAAGTAAAAGAGAGAAATAGGATGGATGAAGAGTTTTTATTTTAAATATACAATTAAAATGTTTTCGTATGACTTAATTTAGAAGTGAATTATAACTATATATAGTATATATTGAATTTTTTTAAATAAAATGGTTAAAAGGTATATTTACTCATTTTAGATAAAATAAAAAAGTTAAAAATTATATAGATTGTGTTTGAGTTTGGTTTAAAAATATTTTTCTAGTTTTTTATTTTTTATTTATTATTATTTTTAAAAATAAATTTTATTTTCTATATGGTCTCTTTTAGAAAATACGTTTAATTAAAAAATGAAAACTATTTTTTAAAATGAAAATTGAAAACCTTGTTTAATACTATTTTTTCATATGAAAATAATAACAAGACTCAAAAGAGTTTAACCCTAAGTCATACGCTTTATTTAACTTTCACATTGAAATTTTAATACTTTCTATCGTAATGATGTTTGGAGAAAAGAATTTGACCCTAAGTCATCCACCATTTTCTCAACCAAACCATTGAAAATATGATTAACACACCTACGTGAACACATAACTTAGAGAGATATGAAATTTGTATCACTGTACAAGGGTATTACACTAACTGTACAATGAAAATGTACTAAGTGTACAAGGGTGTATAAGGCTACATTTTGTGAAAGATTTCAATTGATTATGAACCACTCCATTTTACTTTCCTTGTTGTCAATATATTGTACACTCATGTCATACACTTTATTTAACTCTCACATAAAATTTCAATACTTTCCTTAGTTATGATGTTTAGGGAAAAAAAATTGACTCGGAGTCATCCAATATTTTCTCAACCAAACAATTAGAAACATGGTTAACACACCTACGTAGATACATAATTTAGGAGGGATATGAAATTTGTACCACTATACAAGGGTGTTACATTAATTGTACAAGGGTATTACACTAATTGTACAAGGGAAATATACTAAGTGTACAAAGATGTACAAGACTAGCATTTGTGAAAAATTTCAATCGATTATAAATTACTCATTTATTTTCCTTGTCACCCAAGAATTGTATACCCATGTCATACACTTTATTTAATTCTCATATGAAAATTCTAATGTTTTCCCCAATAATGATGTCGGGGGAAAAAAATTTAACCATAAGTCATTTACAATTTTCTCAATCAAATGATTAAAAATATGGTTAATACACCTACATGAACACATAATAATATTACATTAATTGTATAGGGGGAATGTGCCAAGTGTACAAGGGTGTACAAGACTCTTAATAAGTTTTATATGATTTTTAATCAACTTGAGTTTGACATTAGAACAATTATCGATAGTTTTTTTTTTTATTTTTTTATTTATTTTTTTATTACCAAACTATGCCATTAAGACCAATGAGAAATAATTTACAACATATTTATTATTTTGTAAGTAAGAAACAAAAAAATATATATATATTTGCTAAGGTATTTAAAAAATATTTATTATATATTTTATAAGTTTGAAAAAAAAAATTAATGATATCTAATTTTCAAGTTAGAACAAATAAAAAATACTAATATTTTATGAGATGTTTAAAAATTGTTTAATATATATAAGAAATAATGTAAGTTTGAAATAAATAATAATATTTATTATATATTATGTAAGTTTGAAAAAAAGAATAATATTTCATAAGGTATTTAAAAATTATTTACTTCAAAATTACATTTGACAATAATAATTTTTAACTATTTATCTTTCATGTTTAATTTGTTGGAGAAAAATAATTGGTAAATCATTTAACTTGATCCCACTAATAAATAAGTGAGAGAAGGATGGAAAAGTTAAAAAAAAAAAAAAAAAAAAAAAAAGAAAGATAGAAGTGGTTGGTAGCTTTTTCATTTGATAGTTAAGTGTACTTTAGGAATTTTTTAAAGGTAATATCCTTCCTCTCAATTTCTATTCTTTCCTTGGGTTTTGAACTTAATTATGGGTGATAGGAGGACTTTAGCTTAATTATCCACCCTAGCTGGGGTGGAAACACAATTCTCCCAAAACAACGAGCCAAAGCGCAGAGGAAGATGGTAACACGGCGGCTAGGCCTGTCACGAATGCAATCACCATCGGTACCACACAAACTGTTGTATCCCCTCTCTCCGTGTCTCCATGAAGTTGTTTTGCAGCTTCAATCAGATTTTCCACCACTATCAAATGCCCTTCTCTGGCCGCAAGGTGAAGTACTGGAGTGTCACCTTTCTCATTGGGCTGTTGCAATAGTGATGAAGCAGAAACCAACTCAAGGATCCGGTCAACGCAGCCCGCTTGACCGAATTGGGCAGCAACATGGAGAACTGTGTTCTTTTTGGGGGTTAGTTGGACATGAATATCAACGCATTGCTGAAGTACATGGATGGCACCGTCTGCTGCAGCCACGTACAATCTAGGATCCATGAATGTGCTGTGGGTCCGGCTACCATCTTCAGCTGCAGCCTGGTTGGTTATCTGGACTTCCCCAACATCTTCAGCTACAACCCGAATGGACTCTGTACTCAAGTTAAGGTTGGAATTGGTGGAATCGGCCATTGTTGTGTGACAAGTATCCATTCTATATTTTGCTCGGAAGAGGAAGCCGACCCAATATTATTTCAGAATTCAGAGTTGCTTCCACTGTGACAGATGGGAAAGAAGTTAACCAATTGTTCAATGGAGTGGCTGGCTCTTAGCTCGACCATTGGAGCAGTTGGTACTTTTTATAGGAGGCAGGCCAAAATGCTAGGAGGTGCTAATTTTTAATTTGAACAAAAACTTGCATAAACAGTACAAAAAATATTTGGTCACATATTCACTTTTCAGCAATCTATTGCATGATCAAAGAATTTCATTGGATTAAACAAAAAAAATGTAAACATTATTCCAATTCTGTCTTTTATTTTTATAAATATTAAATATTTTGGTAGCTATAATTTTGTTCTTAAAAACTATAAATAGAAATTTATTTTTTCTAATTATATAAAAAAGAAGAAACAACATATTATTTTTGTAATTATTATATGAAAAAGTAGGGAAAATATCTTTTGGTAGGAGTGGTTATTTGGTGGATTATATCCATGTCATATCAAAACTTAAACATTCTATTATGTTGATGAGCCCAAAACCGATATGAAAATAATCATATAATGAACATAAACTAAATTTTACTTTTTGATTGATCTAATTATGTGTGGGTATAATGTTAAATGCCTATTATTAATTAAAGGGTAGTTCCAACTACCTACTATTCTCTATTTTGACATAGTACAATGGATTCAATGCCATTTTGTATGAATATTAATCTATGCAATTAAAGTGAAGGAGTAAAAGATAATTTTACCATTTTTTTCTTAGCATAAAGGAAAGTTCTTTGTCCAAATACGACTTGGATTTTCTCTTTCTTTCTGACATAGATAAGAGCAGTCTGTAAAAGTTACAAAATTAGACTAATTTGTTCTTAGTTTAGGGATAATATCTGAACCCACACTACATATTTTCTGCAACAATAGTGGCTCGCATCAAGGCCTGGCAGAGTATGAAATTTGTAGATGGGCTAGGCAGGGGACTCAATGTGATTGGGTCGTATTTAGGGCAGGGCAGGCCTGATCCAAGTGTGAATGGTACAAAATGGATTTTGAAAGCCCAAGGCTGAGCCCAGCCCCCAAATGTGTAGGCTTGGTAGATCGACCTGGTTAAGCAAAAGCAAGATGAGTTTGGAATCCGACGGGGAAAAGGGCAGCAATGGTAGGGCCCACTTCCCTTTGAAACCTTGTTCAGTCGTCCGTCCCCACCCCTTTGATTGCGTAGGACAAACCCCCACCATAACACCATGTGGGTTGCCCCCTCTTTCGACATCATTCCATGAAAACAATGCCGTTCTATGAACGGAGCAGAGGATCGCTTGCACATGGCACTGGTGACGGAGTCGGTGGAAAACCGGCGCGGACCAAAGTCGGGAGGCATATTTTTCATTTCTTTTTTTCTTTTTAATAATGAGGAGAATCTGGTAATTATGAATAATTGGACAGGTGGAGCCTCGGAATGAAGCATGTCAGAGACCTCTATTTCCACGAGGATACATAGGGATATAGATGTGGCCAAACAGATTCATTCTAGCATGAAGCTTACAATGGCAATAGCCATCACCCTCATAGGCCAAGCCGTGATCCTCTCTGGTTTGGTTTTGGAAGCCAAAAGTCCAATCTCTTTTACCCTTTGGGCCTCATATATATATATATATATATATATGGAGAGGGAGAGATTGAGGCTGTCTCGAAGCTTGTAGTACACGTTGCAAATGACATATTGATCCTTCAGTTTTTAGTTGGTATAGTCACCAGCCATGGCCTGCGTTTTTATTTTTATTTATTTGTTCTTTTTTTTATATCTTTAATTTGTTTCTTAATTAATTCAAACGTTTTAATAAAGTTCATTTTTTTTATATCTTTCATGTAAATTAATAATTTCACTCCCATAAAGAAAATGAGATCTTACCCATTGCAAATAGATCAATTAGCACATCCTGATAAAAAGACAAATTATAATAATAATAAATTACAAAGCATGCGGTACAAGATCTGCCCCTTGCCCAATTGCAATTGCAAACATAAGGTCATTTGATGGTAATTTTGAGATCTATTTTTATTTTCCTAATACTTTAAAAATACTTTCTAAAATCATTTTCAAACGTAAGGTAAAGACAACGATAATGAAAAACAAGTACCCAGAGGTACAAACAATGAGCCCAAGCGCTGAGGAAGATGGTAACACAGCGGATAGGCCCGTCACGAATGCAACCACCATTAGTACCATACTAGACATAGTGAGACAAGTGCCCAGGACTAATTGTTTTGCAAGGATGTCCTTGTCCTTATGCAACGACATAACAAAATAAACGAACACAGCAGATACAGAGAGCATCACGGCTAATGTGTCCGTCACAATAAATGATTTAAAAGCTACTTGCTTTCTTAATTTTGCCATGCCATCACTGTCATTGTAACCACCGGGCAAGGTGAAACCCGCTGCACAGGATACAGTTGCTACAAGTGTTGCCACTATCAAATGGGTTTCACCTAGTCTCTCTGTGAAAGCCATGCTTTCGTCTTCTCTAACGTCTTTGTTTTTACTGCTACTACCATTGTCTTTATTGACGGCCTCTTGCCAACTGAAGGGTCCGACAACAACTTTCTCCCATTCCTTCATTTGTTTTTTCAGTTTCCCCTGAAATTTGATTAAAAAACAGAGAAAATTGTTGTCACTATTTTGGCCTTCGGCACTTCCTTTTAACATTTCCCACCTTCCCTCACAACAAAGGAAAATGGATGATTAAACATTGATAAACTAATCAAAATATTAAGTTAGGAGCCTTACCCCGAACATTTGTCCCGACTTAATGTTAGCCCTTGAAAGAATGTCTAGGGCAGTTAACTTATCGTCGTTGAGTGCCATTTTATCCACTGCATTGTCCATTGAGAAAACTGGATTATAACATTGGCAAGAAGAAAGCAGGTGGAGGGGTGTGTCTCCTTTAGCATCCTTCTCATTTACAAGTCCTCTCACTCTTAACTTATTGTCATTCGGGAACAAATCATCAATAGCAAAAGGCCGTTTGCTCATTGCCGCAAAGTGAAGAAAATTATTTCCCTGATCATCAACCTGCTCGCAACAATCTGGAGAGTGTGAGAGCAGAAGCTTTACCGTCTCTCTATGGTGGCGGTTAGCTGCAAAGTGAAGTGCTGTTTTCTTGGTATCTTTGATTGCAAGGTAAGTTATAGACTTATCTGATGATTTGTCTAGTAATTGCTCCGCAATTTTAGTATAACCCAAGTATGCAGCACAGTGAAGGGGAGACCACCCATTTTCATCAACTTCTTTTGTTAGATCTGGCTTCCATTCCAATAACTTCGCTATCATGTCTGATAAACAAATGAACCAACAAAAAAACAGCAGAGAAAAAAATTTAAGAAATTCCCTCTAGTAAAGCATGACCCTTAGAGGTGATCATGATCTCTAACAATATAATGCATGAGTAACTAACCATGTAGGAATCAAGATTCAAGGAAAGGATCTGCATGTGTGTTACCTTGGTCCTCATGAATTACAGCAGCATGCAAAGCCGTTCTACCCATTATGCCACTGTGAGATGGTGAAGCGCGAGTTTTGTCTATAATTATACACACCAAGTCTCCATATCCTCTCTCGGCAGCCAGGTAAAGAGGAGTGTAGCCTGTAATATTTGCACCGTAGATAAACTCAGGGTCTTCCTCAATCAATGACACCACAATCTCTGAATGATGATACCGCACTGCCTCATGCAAGGCTGTGTCTTTCTCCTTATTGGTCATCCTCAACATCGCCTTGTCTGTTCCAACCCCACTTTCGATCTCTTGGTGAAGTGTTTTTGCGGCGTCAAGGAGAGCTTTCACAATCGCCCCATGGCCTTCTCTCGCAGCAAGGTGAAGTGGAGTGTCGCCTTTCCGATTGGGCTGCTGCAGTAGAGGTGAACATGAATGAAAGTGAAGGATCCACTCAACGGATGCCAGCTGACCGAACTGGGCTGCAATGTGGAGGACAGTGTTCCTTTTTGGGGTTTGTTGGAGTTGAAGATGAGCTTCTGAGTACTTTCTCTCGAGGATTCTGATATCACTTTCATACAAAGCCTCGTACAAATCAGCATTCATGTGGGTGATCTCAGTTTGGCCATCAGCTGCAATCTGGTTCGACATCTTAGTTTGGCTTGAAAAGGTTTCCAAGTTAAGGTTCTGCGATTCTGTAATTTAGTTGGAGCTGGACTGATTCACTATTGGCGTTGGAGGAGCAAAGTAATAATCAACTCTTCAGATTCTAAATATTTATATAATTAGGAGTGAATCACTACAATTTTACTAAACCCAAATTTATTTTTAACTTTTTCTTATTTTTCCTTTTTCCTTGCACTCCATCCTATTTAGCGATTATTTAAGCTGCTTTTACCACCAACAACAATTCTGGTGGTTTAAAACAATTTCAACCATATTATCAGCCATTTTATGAGGTCATCTTCCAAAATAACACAAAATAACAATTCTGGTGGCAATTTGTGCTCATGGGTTGTGTTTGTATTATATTAAAACTTACTCAACATAAATAATAATAGTGTTAAAAACATAAATCAAAATATTATTTATTTATTAAATAGATAACACATCATGTAACCCATTAATTTCTTTAGTAATTAAGTCTTTCTATTTAATAATTAAATTGAGTTAAGTATTGTATATATTTATATAATTAATTTTTCAATCAAATATATTTATAACTTAATTCATCTGTTTATTTAAAAACAAATTAATTTAAAATAAGTTGAAGATTAGTTAAATAGTTTAAAGTTATAATTAAGTTAATTAGTGAAATTATTAAATCAATCCATTTGAATCAAATTTGTATTATACATATTGATATAAAATCTAGATATCTATAAAATGTGTAATACAGGCTAACATAAATTTGATCCAAACTCAATTATACTCAAATTTGTAAAAAGCATGTTAAGTTTGAGTCGTGTTCACGTATTGTATCAAACTTTGTCATTCCTACAAAATACAATGTTAAAGCCCAAACAATTAATAATCACACATGCTAAAGAGAGGAAAATCTAAGGGTTAACCATTTTCATGATTGCAAGATATTTTTTCTTGGGAAAAAATGTGCTTCCATACTCATATTTAAGAATATCACAAGATGAAAATCCATTAAAAGTAATTCAAGTTTTAGGCAATCTAAAGTCAAAATAGCATTTAGGGTAGTCAAAGGCATTACTAACATTACTAAAAATAGTATCTATTTGCTAAAAAATATGTAAAATCTGAATTATTTTTAGATAAATGTATTCAATTTGAAAATTTTAAATTGGGGTTGTTATTTGATTTTTTTTCAAATGTATGTTTGAAAACACAATTTAATTTCCCTGTTTTTCTTTATAAAGCATAGTACCAAGGATGACTGTTAGGCGCCACGAGAAGTTCATGTTTTTTTTGTCTATAGTCTATTTAGTGAATTTTTTCTTGTTTCTTTTTCTTTTTGTGGGGACGGAGTGTAGTATTTTTCTATTATTAAATTTTCTCTCTTTTTCTTTCCCTTTTGGTGGGGGATGAAATATAATATTTTTCTCTCTTTTAATTATTCCTTTTCCTTCCCTTTTGGTGGGGGATGAGATATAATATTTGTTCATTATTAAATTTTTTTTCTTTTTCTTTTATTGGGACAAGTGGAATATTTGGTTGTTAGAATTTTCTCTTTTAATTATTCTTTTTCATTCTCTTTTGGTGGGGGACGAAGCTTAATATTTGTACATTATTAAATTATTATTATTATTTTTTTAAGGACAAATGGAATATTTGTTTGTTAGAATTTTCTCTTTTAATTATTCTTTTTCTTTCACTTTTGGTGGGGATGAAGAATAATATTTTTTGAATTTTTTCTTTTTCTTTTTTTTTCTTAGGGACGAAGTGAAATATTTGTTTATTATTAAAGTTTCTCTTTTAATTTTTCTTTTTCTTTCACCTCTTTCAATTTTTCTTTTTCTTTTTCTTTTTGTAGGGGATGAAGCGTAATATTTGTCTATTACTAAATTTACTCTTTTTCTTTCTCTTTTTTTGTGAACGAAATGGAATATTTGTCGGTTTTTGAATTTTCTCTGTTAATTATTATTTTTTGTTTTCTTTTTGTGGGGGCTGAAAAAGATCAAGATATGGAGGATTTTGGAGGAGAGGGAGTGAAACTCCATCAGCAGTGAGAATGGAGGATCGGATTATAGGGATACGTGAAGGTTCTTGGTCTTATCTTGCTGGTACCATTGGTAGAGTTCCTGAGAAAGTGATAGGAACAGCAACACCAAAAGAACCCCCAGACCATCAAATATCCGCCTGGTGTTTTTCCATTGGAGATGAACTGATTATACATTGGGAATTATCATCATCAAATGCAGCACCACCGGCACCAGCAAATGAAGTCTCTTTGCACCCCGGGCCCACTTCTGCACCCATGCATGGCCACCTTTGGCATGCAATCCCAACGGCCACATGTCATCCTCCCATTTCTTCATCTTTTGCTTTCAAAATTTGATTTTCAAAACTCTAGTTTTTAAATAATTTTAAAAAATTCAACTTTCAAATAATCTTAATCAAGTACCCTTTTATATTTATTTTATTTTATTATTATTTTTATTTATTTATTTATTTCCTTAGAAATTTCAAGTCATTCCAAAAACCCAATTTTAATAAACTTTTTGCTGTCATATTTCTCTTCCGGTATACATTTTCATATTTTCTTCAAATTTCAATTTTTTTTATTGATTTTCCTCAATTTTTAATAAAGCATGAATAAATTCTATAATTTCAAGCAATAGAATTTATGGAGTTAATTCATGCTAAAATAAATCGGGTTGGTGGGGCCTGACATCTGTAATTGATTGCTTGATTGACTTTGCCCTACTCTGACATGCATGAGATTATTTAGTATTTGTGCACTAACCTTGTATCCTATGATAGCACTCAACTTGCGACTAAGATACGCCTTGTACCCGATCATATTTATTTATTTATCCATTATCATGCATGACTTGTTTTATTATTTGATTATTATTTGGTATCCACGATTTCCTGATCAATTGTCATGTTACCCTAACTGATTAGTAGAGACTCTTTTTTAGGGGTTTAGAGTGGTGTACGCCTTTATCACCGTACCTTCTCGATATATAACCTAACTCCAGATCCAAACTTGGTTTTTCGCAAACTTGTATGTCCTTTAGGAGTCACATTTGAATTTTTTTTTTTTTTCTTATTTTGTTCTTCCCTTTAAAAATAAAACAAAAATAAGAGGTCACTCCAATTTTTATTTAAAAAAAAAAAATCAAATTTCTAATAAAAATTGAGTCTCGCCAGTTGAGTGGGAACGCATGCGAGAAAGATGGGGTCCACACAATTATTAAAAAATTATCCAAAAAAAGTTTGATCCCTTTGTTATTATTAAGTTTGTTTTTTTTTTTTCATATTTTTTATAATAAAAAACTAAAATTATCAAACATATTTTTAAGAATTTAAAAACATAATTGAAAACTTATTTATTATTTCTACCCTTAAAAACTCTAAAAACAAAAATATAGCTAACAGCCATCTAACCTATCATGTTCTTCTCCTTTTCTTTTCTTTTCTTTTTTCCTTTTTTTTTTCTCCAATTTCCATGTAGAATGGACAAATAATTTTCAGAAGGAAAATATAGAATATGATACTGTGGTATAAAAAGCAACCTATTTTTAGGTTTAGTATTAATCAAGTGAGAAAAAAAAAAAGAAGAAATTTAAAATTTCTTATTTCATTTAATATTACAACAAAAAAAAAGTGGCATTTGTGTGTGTTAAAGCACTACCAATCTTGTCATTACACTATAATTATTTTTTATTTTCTTTCAACTTACATCTATATTTAAAGATATTTTATGTAACTTATGTTTACATTTAAGGATATCTCATATATAATATTAGCGTAAGGAAAAGTTGTCTAGCTTGATCCTGATCCTTATCTTATTGGGATCCCAAAATTTGATTTGATCTCCAATTACAATTATAGAACAATAACACCATGGTAGCTGCTGTATTCCTTTGCTACACAGAATAGAAGCTTCTCTACAACACTACCCATTTTCTCTAGCTAAATTCATTTTATTAAACATTTTTATAAATAAAATAACATTTCTGACATTCCATAATTTCTACGTTCTTGAGCCAAATTTAGGAATGAATCATTCTTGGACAACCTCGATCCCGTGGGGTTTGGTTTTGGAAGCCAAAAGTCCTATCTCTGTTGCCCTTTAGGGCTCTTGTATATTTAGTGTCTCAAAATTTTGTCACTTTGATAAACTACAGTAATTTTTATCTTATCAACTTATGAACTCGGACCAATAGAGAGCTAGAGCCACTTTGCATATATCAATAAATAAAAAAAGTTAAATAGTCAAATTTGTACATCTAGTTATTAATTAAAATTAAAATAATAATCATTTTTTGACTAAAATAATAAGAGAATAAAACAAGTGTGAGTAAGTCATTAAAAAAATTATAATCAATTTCTTCAACTCAAAGCAAATTAATAAATAAACCCAACAACAGGGGACAAACAAATTGGTGGTGTTCCCAAAGCCTCCATATTTCAATGGTGGGAGAGTTTTTCTAGCTTTGACTTCACTTTTCAAACTTGTAACTTCTTTATTGATGATATGGAGGTACTGGTGGGAGTAATTAAAATTATTTATTTATTTTT
This sequence comes from Vitis vinifera, assembly GCF_030704535.1. Taxonomy (NCBI): domain Eukaryota; kingdom Viridiplantae; phylum Streptophyta; class Magnoliopsida; order Vitales; family Vitaceae; genus Vitis; species Vitis vinifera. The sequence goes on from NC_081809.1 coordinate 23,119,725, forward strand.
TTAGGGGTAATTATGTTTTGGATCTAGTTGAGTCCAAAAATTAAGTTTTAGTCCATATAAATTCACCATTTAAATCGAAGATCTAGATAAAGTGTGAAAATTGAGAAGAATGATATAAATTTTTTATCTTTCCAAAAATGATCTTTATTGACTATGAAAAAAAAGAGAGTAAAAAAACATTAATTTAAATTTTATTCCTTTTGCAAACCTCAATAAAATTTAATTTAATTTAGTGATTTGAAAAAAAAAAACCATTTTCCAAAAAAATAAAAATAAATTATTATTATTATTATTTAAAAACCAAACATCTTGGAAAATATATATTTTTCAAATTGTGTATATAAAAAATAACTAAAAATATGTCAAATTTATTTTTTTTAAATTATATATTTTTAGAATATATATATATATATATTAAATTAGTTTTCTAAAAATAATAAATTTTCAAAATAATTATTAAAAAAAATTTAAGATCAAAAATTTGTCACACATTATGATAGAAAATATTCAAAATAGTTTTGAAGGGTATATTGGTCTCTTTATATTTTATATCATTCCCCTCAATTATACAATTTTTATAGGCTAAATTTTAATTTTTGGGTCCAGATCCAAAACACAATTGTGCTGCTTTTAGCTAGGGTGGACCAATTTAACTACTATATATTTTTTAGAAAAGAGCAAGCATCTCTTGTTTTTAACCTATATGTCAACGGTATGGTCCATTATCTATGTTCAATGAAAACATGGTAGTGGACGTGACCACCTTGCCATGGTGGTGGTTGAAGCAGTAGAGCTGGTGGAAGCTTAAAGAAGAAGAAACCAGCTGGGGAAAATGAGGGCAGAGAGAGGCCGTTGGCGGAAAAGAAAAAAGGAGGTTTGGATGAGAGGTTTTCAAGGACAACTATGTAGTAGTCTGGGGGGTGGTACCAACATATTTTGAGAGCAAGGAAGAAAAGAGTTGCAAAAAAGGAAAAACAAAGTTGCAAAAACAAGGGAGGAGGGTGATTGATTGGTTTTTTGGAGGAGAAAGGATAGCTGGAAGCCGATATTCCACAAGTCCGGAGAGGAGTCTTCCAAAGATAATCCCAAAAGAAACAGCCCTCCAAGCCCTCAACACCATCATCCAGCTCCACTTCAAGAAGACCTTGGAGAAGAAAAGAGCTATCGACCTCCAAAAGAAGGAGCATTGGAAGCTCTTTCAGCTCTTCTTCATCTTCCTCTCTCTCGTCTTCCTCGATCAGACCTAGTCCCTACACTTCTAGTGTCGCCACTACTGGGTCCCAATCACTCTCCTCTCCTTAGCCCACCTCATCTTCTATGTCTTTGTCGTTCATACCCTTCCTCCGCTGCATCAATGGCTTCAAGTACCAGCGCCGTTGTTGTTGAGGCCTCGCGTCCCTGGTGATCCACGTAGTTGCCAAATGGATGGGCGCACGATCTCAACCAATATAGATTCTTGATTCAGTCGTTCTACCTGCAAAAGGCGTCCGGACGGGGTGTCCGGACGCACCCTCCGATGGTTTTGTCAGCCATGGTTAGAGATAGAGATAAATCAGTTGGCCTTTTACTAGGTATATCCAGCTTACCTTCCCCTTTGTGTGAAGGTTTGTATATATAGTTTCAGAAGCTTTGTTCCCCTCTTTAATGGTGGGGAGATATTCTGTGTTGTCATGATGACATTAGGTGGTGGCAGGGCCATCATCACCCTACAGGCGGCTGATAGAGATCGTGGTAGGTGATGCGGCTGTCAGAGATCGTGGTAGGTGATGCGGCTGTCAGAGATCGTGGTAGGTGATCGTGGGAAGTGACTTGTTGTCACTTCATCTTGTCATTTCACTCTGCAGGTGGCGGAACGTGGGCCATGGCAGGCTGTTGTGATAACGTGCAAGACTTGCTTACTTCAGTCAATGATCTGGGCAAACGTATCCGGATGGCCTATGTTAGTCGTCCGGATGTTATGTTTATGAGTGTCGTGTGCCTCTCCTTGAGGTAGTCCGGATAGGAGAAGCGCGCCACGTGCATTCTTAGGGAAATCCGGATGAGGATGATCCGGATGATAATGCGTGCCACGTGTCGCCATGAGGTGTGTGGCATGTGTTTTCAGGAGGAGGGGTCCCTACAATGCCCCCCTTTTTAACTTGCCTATTTTGCCTGAGCAAAAAATGGGCGGGTTAAAAATAATTGGTTTTCGAAATTGTGGCTACTTTTTGCGCTTATTGGGCCACGTGTCGAGCGGGGATGAAGAGAGAGAGAAGTATTTATGATGAGCCGTCGTCTCTGTGTATTCCCAGGCAACATGTCGTTTCAATGATAGCGTAGCTGATCGTTTGGTATACCGAGGGGCTGTCCCCCTATAAATAGCATACTATGCCTTCTGTTGCATTTTTCCTACTGCGTTTTTTCCTGAGAGTGTTTCTTCTTCTACCTTCTGTGTTTCTCTCTTGTTTTCTGAGTGAAGCCCTAGAGTTTCCTACCGGTGATTTTTGCGTCTTGTCGGTGACTGTATTGCGGATTTCGACCCTATTATTCCAGATCTACACTTGGTACGTGCATTGTTTTTGTTTTTGTTTTTGTTTTTTTTTTTTTTTTGCGTTTTTTTGTTGGTTTGTTTCTGGTTTCTAGGGTTTTGTTGAGGGTGTTTTGACTGTTGGTACCTCTTTCATGCAGTTTCCATTTCAGTTTCAGGCTAGAAAATGTCTGCAAACAAGAAAGTTGTTTCGTCTGGCCCGATCGGTGATGCTCCTGAGAAATCTGTAGATAAAATGAGTGTAAAGGAGTTTCGGGAACGTTTCTGCATCCCAAATGGCGTGCTTGTGGAATTTCTGGACGAGGAGGAGGTCGTATCTACTGAGAAAGCTGAAGGTCGTGCCATCACCTTCTCAAAGGAGCAATTCAATGCCGGGCTTCGGTTCCTTCTCCCAGTGCTGTTCAAAGAATTCCTTCATTTTACCCAGATCCCACCAGCCTTCATTCACCCCAATACAGTCCGGGTGCTGATGGGATGCAACATTCTAAACATGCCGTTCAACCTTGATCTCTCGCTGCTGGAGGTTCTTTTTGTTTACTCCCTGAAGAAGGGAAAAAATGATATCTTTAGTATGGCTGCCTATCTGCCCTCGCTTCAATTGGTGACTGAGCTGCCGGATTCGACGAAAGGAGGGATGAAGGGGTATGTGGTGGTCCGGGGTGCTTGGGCGGGGCTATTGGAGCATCCGGAGAGGCCTTTTTCTCCAAACTACTCATTGGTGCTTTCGGGTGAGTCAACTTTACGGGTTTTGTCCGGCACTTATCTTGTTGTCCTTCTTGCTGGTTTTATCAGATGGCATAATTATCTTTGATTTGTTGATAATGCAGGTTCGGACAAAGAGGGGCCACGTAGTTGAGTGGGTAGAGAAAGCGTCGTTTGTTCGATTGAACAAGTTGTTCGAGATTACTGTCGCCGAGAGGCAGTATGTGACGCTGCTTACCGCGCGGAACCTGATGGCTGTTGTCCGGGAGTCTTGTGAGTATATCATCAATATTCTCCCCAGGAAGCTGCCAAAGAAGGTAGTGCCTGGGGAGCATTATATTCTGAAAGACCTCCCTTTCTACAAGGAGGTGCAACAGGCGAACGCTGAGAAATGCCGAGCGCTCCTTGTCGATCGGGAGAGAAGGAAGAAGGAGGGGACCTTGTGGAAGGCTCCGGCGAAAAAACGGTCTGCGTCCTCTCCTCCTGCTAGAGCTCCAACAAAGAAGAAAAAGAAGACTTCAAATAAGGGGAAGGAAGTGAAACTCCCCACTCCTCCAAAGGAGTTCGTGATCCCTCCTATTACTTATGAGAAGGAGGTAACAATAAAGGAGCCGGAGAATCCCCTTCCGCCCTCTATTTCGAGTGGCCCCGGACATGTCGAGGGTTTAAACCATTCGGGGCCCTCTTTGTCAGCTGCCGCCCGCTTGGCTATTTTGGCCGAAGAAGCTGCGTCAATAAATACACCCGGCTCTCCCCATCCGGATGTGGATGCAGGCGAGGCCGTTTGTGCAGATGCGTCACCTCTTATGGCGACCCCAATGGAGGAAATGAGGGCAGAAAGCCAGAGTCTGCCTTTAGTCGGGCCAAGCCTTCCTGCCCTTCTACCAGTGAAGGGGTCAGCTTCAAGGAGGTCGAGTTCGGCGCGAAACCTAAAGTCCGGCCTCATCGGGCGGCTTCAAGATCGATTCCAGGAAACCATCGAAGTCAGCTGCTCGTCCGTCCAGGATGACCATCCGGAGGGGAGCGAGACGGAGATGGCAACTGAGACCCCAGCCGTCCCGATGGTGGTCCCGGATGAGGGTACGGCCGGAGAGACCCATCCGGTTGTAAATGAGGGGGCCCCGGATCCGGAGGAGGAGTTATTCTCTAACGCCTCATCAGGGGGGGATCTTGTTGATGATGCGGCTTGCATCTCTGCTAGCCCTTTTAGCTATGCGGAGTTGGAAAAGAAGCTGAAACAGATTCCACCCGGCTCGACCACTGCCATGCCTTCAGCAAAGATGTTCGAAGTGGTGGAAACGGTATAGTGTATTTCTTGATTGTCTTTTGCCATATTGATGTGTTTATGGTATGGTGTGTAACTCTGTTTTTCTTGTTTGTGTGTTTGCCTGTAGCTGGTGAGTGGTCTTCGCGGCATGGTCCAGCAACATGACCTATTCACTGACCTGCTGCGGACCGCTGATTACATGAAGGCTTTTGCCTCTCAGCGTAAAAACAGTGAAAATTAGCTGCGCTTGAGATTGGAAGAAGCCGAAGCCAGTTTATCCACTGCATGGGGAGACAACGAGGCTTTCCGGGCGGATCTAGCTGAGGCAAGGAGCCGGGAGGAGTCGATGGATGCCCGCTTGCATGAGGCGGAGGATGAGGTGGCTCTCCTGAGGGAGGAGGTGAGGCAACTCCGGACGGAGGTATCCATTGAGAAGAAACAAAAGGAAGATTTGTAGCTGCGTTTATCAGCGCAAAAAGAAGAGCTAGAGGGTAAGTTTGCTGCAGAGAGGGAGGAGCTTGAAGCGGACTATCAGAGGCAAGTTGATGATATGTTCTTCTTCGGCTATCGCTGCTGTATGAAGAAACATGGCATTAAGCGAGATGTCCCTTCAATTCCTCCGGGTGAAGAGAAGAAGCTCCTTGACAAGCCTGCTCCCTGATAGCTTTTCTTTTTGTAATCTTTTGCTGCTATCTTCTTTCTGTATTTTTGTAGTCTGGAGGACCCTTTGTACGCAACTTCATAAATATCAATAAAACATACATTTTGACATTTTGTACTTGTCTTTTTATTGATAATACTGTTTTAAATTCGACACATTCCATGGTCTGAGTAATGGAGTTCTGTCTAGCTTTTGTAGGTGATAAGCTCCACTTTCACTTGACTTAGACACTATATAGGGTCCTTCCCAGTTGGCTTGAAATTTCCCTGCTCCTGTTTCGGCAATATTTTCAAAAACTTTTCTAAGGACCAGCGTACCATTTTTGAAGCTTCTGGGCCTTACTTTGCGATTGTAATGAGCGGATGCCCTTTGCTGATAGTCTGCCATCCGGATGGCTGCGCTTTCCCTTACTTCATCTGCCCAGTCCAAGTTTCTTCCTAACTCCGCGTTTGCATCATCCTGCTTTGCTGCCTCAGTCCGGATAGTGGGTAACCCTATCTCGGTAGGAATGACGGCGTCCATTCCATATGCGAGGGCGAATGGAGTGTTTCCTATTGGCCGCCCGAGTATGGTTCGATAGGCCCACAGGACGCCGGGTAACTCTTCCACCCACTTTCCTTTGGCTTGCTCAAGCCTTTTCTTTAAGGCAGTGATTAGCGTTTTGTTTGTGGCTTCTGCTTGCCTGTTACTTTGAGGATAACGTGGTGTGGAGTATGAATTTCGGATGTTTAGTTCTGAACAGAAATTCCGGAATGCGATGCTATCAAATTGTGGACCGTTGTCGGCTATAATGTTTTGAGGGATTCCAAAGCGGCAGATGATGTTTTTCCATACGAATTTGGTGACATCTTTGTCTTTGATGCTTGCATATGCTTCAGCTTCCACCCACTTACTGAAGTAATCCGTGGTGACAAGTAGGAATTTTTTCTGGGCAGGTGCGGCCGGGAGGGGTCCCACTATGTCCATGCCCCATTGTGCGAAAGGCCATGGGCCTGAGATTGGCTTCAATGTTTCTGATGGCATATGTGGGATGGGAGCATGCCTTTGACATTTATCACATTTTTTGACATAGGTCGTTGCATCTTTCTTCATTGTAGGCCAGTAATATCCTTGCGAATGGGCCCTATGCACTAGAGATCGTCCTCCAGAATGATTTCCACATACTCCCTCGTGCAACTTAGCTAAAACGTACAGGGCCTCTGAGTGGTTTAGACACCTAAGGTAGGGACCTGTGAAGGATCGCTTGTACAGGTGCCCCCCAATCAGGGTAAAACGGGCGGCTTGTACCCGGATCTTGTGTGCCTTTTTGGCGTCCTCGGTCAGAGTGCCTGTCCGGAGGTATTTTACAATGTCGCTCGTCCATTCTTGGCCGTCCGGTTGGCTTGCCTCAATGGCGTTGCAAGTGGTGGTTTTCGCCACAGAAGAGTTGGCTTGCACATGTATAGGCAAAAATATGGTTTCTTTGATTGGAAGGGAGGCAGCTATGCTTGCCAAGGCGTCGGCGCGTCCATTTTCGGTTTGTCTGATTTTTTCGATCGTCCATTCGGAGAATTGTTGTAAAGTGTTTCGTACCTTAGCCAGGTATTGCGCCATGCGCTCATCCTTAGCTTCATATTCCTTCTAGACGTGTCTAACCACAAGTTAAGAATCGCTATAGACACGGATTTTGGAGACGGATAGAGCCAGGGCGAGGTCCAATCCGGATAGAATGGCCTCATATTCTGCTTCATTGTTAGATGCAGGGAATCCCAGCCGGATGGCTTGCTCCAGGTGTTCCCCTGTTGGGGATTGTAGCAGAAGCCCGACTCCGGACCCTGATGATCGTGAGACTCCATCAACTTGCAAAGTCCACCATTCGTTTTTACTTTGTTCCTGGCGTTGGCTAGGCCTTCGGGAGTATTCCAGCACAAAGTTAGCCATTACTTGGCCTTTCATGGACAATCTGGGTTGGAACTCGATTCCAAATTCGCTTAATTCGATAGCCCATTGAAGCATTCTCCAGGTTAAGTCTGGTTTGTGCAGAATGTTGCGAAGGGGTTGGTCGGTCAGCACGACCACCGGATGGGCTTGGAAATAGGGGCGGAGCTTTTGGGCAGCGCTTCGAAGGGTTAAGGCTGTTAGCTCCATTTTTTAATACCTGGTTTCTATGTCCGCCAATGCTCTGCTGACGTAGTAGATAGGCTTCTGCTCCTTAGGTGAGGGGCAACGAAATAGAACAACGTTGATTGCCCACTCCGATACGGCCAGATACATGTATAATTTTTCTTTTGGGATGGGGTTGTTCAGGATGGGCAGCTGCATAAGACAATGTTTAATCTTTTCAAAAGCGGTTTGACAGTTGTCCGTCCATCCGTTTGTTCCAACTTTTCGTATTGCCAAGAAGAAGGGTTGCAATTCATCAATGAAGCGGGCTATAAAACGCCCTAGTGCGACGAGCTTGCCTGTGAGTCGTTGTAACTCCTTCTTGGTCCTAGGTGGTGGTGTTTCTATGACTGCCTTGACTTGATCCGGACTGACCTCTATGCCTCTTTGGCTGACCATAAACCCCAAGAATTTGCCAGCGCTTATGCCAAAGGCGCATTTAGAATGATTCAGCTTCATGCCATATTTCCTCAAGAGGTGAAAAACTTCTTGTAAGTGAAGGACATGCTCGTCTCGGGTTTTGCTTTTAACCACTATATCGTCAATATATACCTCTACCGTGTGGCCTATCAAAGGTTTGAAGATCTTTGTCATCAGTCTTTGATAAGTGGCGCCAGCGTTTTTGAGCACGAATGGCATGACTCTGTAGCAATAAAGGTCATGTGGCGTTATGAATGCTGTTTTTTCCTCGTCAACCGAGGACATGGGGATCTGATGATATCCGGAGAAGGCATTCAAGAAAGAGAGCATCCCTTGCCCAGCAGTAGAATCCACGATTTGATCTATTCGTGGCAAAGGGAAACTGTCTTTTAGACATGCTTTATTGAGATTGGTGTAATCGACGCATACCAGCCATTTTCCTTCTTTTTTGGGTACCACCACTACGTTTGCCAACCAGTCCGGATAATCTACTTCTTTGATGAATCCGGCTTCTAGCAATTTGTCAATCTTAATCCGGATGATTTTTTGTCTGTCCGAGTGGAAACGTCTAACCTTCTACCGGATGGGTCTGGTTGTTGGCAAGACGTTAAGTTTATGGGAGGTAATTGAGGGATCAATTCCCCTCATATCATAATGTGTCCATGCGAAGATGTCATAGTTTTGTCTGAGGGCGTTCTACATGTTCTGGGTCTCTTCTGGCGTCATGAGGGAACTGATGTTCGTGAGGTGAGTACTTTCCTCTGAAATTTGGATTGCTTGTAAGGGATCTGCTGTCGGGGGATCTTTGTCCACCGGATCCAATAATTGCTATTGGTCACGTGGATTGCTGGGCTCAGGGAGGGATGCATCCTCCTGGCTGGTCCCTGCTTCTCGTGCTATCTGGTAGTATTGGCGAGCAGCTAACTGGCTGCCATATAAGTCAATTTGCCCATCGTTGGTGAGGAAACTCACCATTTGATGATATGTAGAGGGGATGGCTTTCATGTAGTGTAGCCATGTGCGCCCCAAGATGATATTGAAGGGTGATAACTCTTGTACCACCGAGAATTGTACGTTGAAAGTAACTGGGCCAGTTTGGACCGATAGTACAATGTCTCCCAAAGACGTAGTTGATGACCCGTTGAATCCGGATAGGATTCGTTCAGGGTTTTCGAGGACTGTGAGACTGTGTCCCATGTAGTTAACGACCGATGCTTATACAAGACCGACCGAGCTGCCTGGGTCAACCAAGATGCGTCTCACATCGAAGTCTCCTATCTCTAGGGACAAGATGAGGGCCTCGCGATGTGGCTGCAGTGTCCGGGTGGGGTCTACTGGTGGGAAAATGATTGTCCCATCTATGGGGCGAGGGCCCCCTCCAGTTAATCCAGGCCGGATGGAGTTGATACGTTCGCGTACTGACGCGGCCCGCAACAATTTCTGTCTCTTTCGTTTGGAGTCATATTCTTCGTCAGATGGGCCTCCGTTAATGTAGTTTATAACGGCCTTGGTGGCGGCTGGGGCTCTGGGGGCTCCAGAGTTGTGATTTTGGGAAGCGTCTCTTCCTCCAGCATCTGAGCGGAGGTATTGCTTTAAATGTCCCGCCTTAATGAGCTTTTCGACCAAATAATGGAGGCACCTGCATGTCTCTGTTGTGTGATCGTGTTCCTTGTGGAAGGCACACCTCTTGCTATGATATCTTTTGGATGGGTCCGTTCCTTGGGGTCTGGGCCACCTGAAATCAGATAAGCCTTGGATCATAGGGAGAAGTTTTTCATATGATATGGAAAAAGGCGTGAGAGGCGGCCTATCCGGGCGACTCGGCCCTTCCTGCCTTCGATCGGACGACCTTGGCCAGTCCGGAGGTTTAGCATTTCTTTCCGTGCCACCTCTAGATGCCTGTCCGGCAACCAAGACTTGCTGGGTGGCTGCCCGTACGTCATCTTCGAGCATCGAATATTTGTTGGCACGTCTGAACAAGTCGTCCATCTATGAGGTTTTTTGGCTAGCGATTCGAAAAATGGGGTGCCTGGACAGATGCTTCGCTTGAAGATCTGCAGGACAGCATCCATGTTGCAAGCCTCTACCTGAAGTACGGCTTGACCAAATCGCTTCACGAACTCCCTTAAGGATTCGTTATCCTGCATTTTTATGTTTTGCAGAGTGCTAATGTTCTGTTTGTGTCGGGCGGAGCACAAGTATTGTCCCACGAAAGCTTCGGACAGGTCCCTGAAATTGCCAACAGAGTCGGGAGGTAGACGATGAAACCATGAAAGGGCCTGTCCTTGTAAGCTGGCGGGGAATACTTTGCATAGCAGCGCATCGTTGCCAATATCGAGTGTCATGAGCTGTCGATAATGCATGATATGATCGAAGGGGTCGTTGGACCCATCGTATGTGGAGAATTTTGGTACGAGGAATCCCCTTGGGGGCTCGTAATGAATGATATGAGAGCAGAAGGGCGTGGAGAGCATGTCGTCCAGCCTTTTGCTGATAGAGCCCATGGGTGACTCGTTTGGGAGGTTTCTCCCAGCTTGTTGTACCGCTAGGTGCGAGTGAACGTTCCGCACCATGGTGGTGACCATAGGGTCATGGTGCGGGAGCACGTTCTGCACCATGGGGGTGACCACAGGGTCAGGGCGTGCTGCCTAGGTTGTGGCTGCTGGTGGCCTTGGTCTCACAGGCTCTTGTGGGCCTAGTCTTGCGCGCATTGAATTTGACAACTGAGACTTTCTATTACGTTGTCTTTTTGCTGAAAAATGAGTAGAATCCGAGCTTTCTTCACGGGGAGCTCGAGGCATAGCCGTATGTGGCTCATGGGGCCTCACGTTGCATGCTTCTGGGATAGCTCCTGCTGTTCCAGGATATATTGATTCTAGTTCTGGCCTTGAGTTTGCTACTTGGCCTCTCGAATGCTGACGACGAGGAGGCCCTGATGTTGAAGCCTGGATGCGTAATATCGCGTTTTCTTCTCTTAATCTTTCTGTCTCCTGGAGGAGAGCTTTCAGTTGTCGTTCGCTTGCCAACTGTCTTCTTTCGATGGCTTGATGCCATTCAGAATTATCTTCCTCTCCCTTACCAGATGAACGACTTTGGGAAGGTGTGGCCATATTTGGTAGTGACTGAATCAGTGAAAAATTTCCCACAGACGGCGCCAATGTTGAGGCCTCGCGTCCCTGGTGGTCCACGTAGTTGCCAAATGGATGGGCGCACAATCTCAACCAATATAGATTCTTGATTCAGTCGTTCTACCTGCAAAAGGCGTCCGGACGGGGTGTCCGGACGCACCCTCCGATGGTTTTGTCAGCCATGGTTAGAGATAGAGATAAATCAGTTGGCCTTTTACTAGGTATAACCAGCTTACCTTCCCCTTTGTGTGAAGGTTTGTATATATAGTTTCAGAAGCTTTGTTCCCCTCTTTAATGGTGGGGAGATATTTTGTGTTGTCATGATGACACTAGGTGGTGGCAGGGCCATCATCACCCTACAGGCGGCTGACAGAGATCGTGGTAGGTGATCGTGGGAAGTGACTTGTTGTCATTTCATCTTGTCATTTCACTCTGCAGGTGGCAGAACGTGGGCCATGGCAGGCTGTTGTGATAACTTGCAAGACTTGCTTACTTCAGTCAATGATCTGGGCAAACGTATCCGGATGGCCTATGTTAGTCGTCCGGATGCATTTGTGGAAGTCGTCCGGATGTTATGTTTATGAGTGTCGTGTGCCTCTCCTTGAGGTAGTCCGGATAGGAGAAGCGCGCCACGTGCATTCTTAGGGAAATTCGGATGAGGATGATCCGGATGATAATGCGTGCCACGTGTCGCCATGAGGTGTGTGGCATGTGTTTTCAGGAGGAGGGGTCCCTACAGTTGCCACAAGCTCACTCTTAGCCTCTCCACTAAGCACCTCTGGTAGATCAAGATGAGGGCCAGTAGTGGAGGATGAGGAGATTGAAAAGCTTCTGGAGCCCTTCTCAAAAGAGCAACCGTTGGCTTTGTTTCAGGAGGCAATGGAAAAGTACCCGGACTTCGTTAATAGCATCTAGAGACTCGCCAACGTCGACCCGGCTCACCGAAAAATCTTCGTCCACGGCATGGGATGGGATACACCTTTATTCTGTTCAAGCACCGAAACGACGCTCACAAGGCACTGAAGCAGCCATAAAAGAAGATTGGAAATCGAATGACCTCATGCTAGCTAGCCTCTACCGGCCTCGTTCGAACGCCGCCACCGGTGGTATCTCCGGTGCCTGAGTATACTCAAAGAAAGTTTTTTTTTTTTTTTGTGAGCAATGTTTCTGCAGAGATCGATTCTCAGAAGCTACTAGAGTTCTTTGCAAAGTTTGTGGAATTTTTTTAGGGTCACACATTGCATTGCTAGAAGGCAATTGATGGGCCAAGCCAAAAAAGCCTTTCCACCATCACCACCAACAAAACCTACACCACTTTTCATCCTTTTTTATTCTTTATATTTTGATATCAAAGTTTCAATTTTCAAAACTCAAATTCTCAACTAATTCTCCAAAATTTCTATTTTCAAATAATTTTCCAAAATTCCAATTTTCAAATTTAATTATCGAAACTCCGTTTTCAAATAATTTTCAAATTTAATTTTTAAAAATTTCATTCTCAAATAATTCTTCAAAATTCCAATTTTCAAAACTTCAATTTTCAAATAATTTTCCAAAATTCTCATTTTCAAATTTAATTTTCAAAAGTTCCATTTTCAAATACTTTTCCAAATTTCCAATTTTCAAATTTAATTTTCAAAACTCTCATTTTCAAATAATTTTTCAAAATTCCAAATTTCAAAATTCCCATTTTCAAAATTTTTTTTTATTTAAATTCCAATTTTTAAATTTAATTTTTAAGATTTCAATTTTCAAATAATTTTCAAAACTCTAGTTTTCGTTCAAATAATATTAATTCCACTTCAATTTTCAAATATTTTTAATTTTACAACTTTTCATCCTTTATTAGGGTTTAGGTAAAAAAAATCTTGTTTTGAATAAACTTGCTACATTTCACTTCAGGTAAGTACTTTTACAAATTTTCTTTGATTTTCAAATAATATTTTCTTTCTCTTTATTTTAAATAAGCATGAATATGATTTTAAATAAGCACGAACGTAGGTTTGGTTTTTCGAAGATCATATTTTCCAAATAAGAAGTCACATTTACAGTTTTCTTTCTTATTTTGTTTTCCCTTAAAAAAAATAAAACAAAAATAAGTGGTGACTCCAAGTCTTTTCTAAAAATCATAAATTTTTACAAATAAATAAAAAATGAGTTTTGCTATCGAGTGGGAATGCATCGTGCAAAATACAAGGTCCACATAATACTAAGTTACTTTACTAAGATATTGAATGCACTTTAAATATTCCATTAAGTCATCTTTATCAATGTTGTTGATTATGAACTTATATTTTTTTTAATTATTATTATGAAATGCTAAATTAATTATTACATTTTAAAATCTATAAAATTAAGTATGAACGTGTATATTTTAAAATCTATAGAATTAATTATTATATATTTTTCTTATTTTATGTATTTAAGATAAAAATATTCAAAATTAATAATTTAAATTGTCGTGCACCACCTTCTCTAAAACCCTAGGGGTATGTGCCCTTTTATAGGCTTTCAAGCTTGGTCTTCATCGACCCTCTCACATGGTGGACATCTAAGCTCTAGGCAAAAAGTAAGCAAATGGAGGTAGTAAAGTTGACCCTTGTCCAAAATCAAAACAAGGCCAAAATGAGAATGATGAGAGCCAAAAAAATAATAAATAAATAAATAAACCCAAACCAATATAAATAAGCCCAAAACAAACAAAGCCTAAACCCGAAAAATAAAATAAACTAGGCCCAAAATCCAATATACAAAGCCCAAACTCAAAACAAATATGATAGCCCAAGGCTACAAATACATCTCAGAGCAATAACCGAAGTTCAAAATAATATCCAAGAACCCCAATACCCATAAACATGAATCAATAAATAAATCCAAATCAAAGCCTATTGTGGACTAGCATTTTTCATTCAATGCATCCTTAGTAAAAAATGACGAGACTTACTATTTGACTTACTATTTAGCGAAAAACTGATTTTTATTATAAAAAAAATATAATTGTCACTTATTTTTGTTTATTTATTGAAGGGAAAACAAAATAAAAAATAAAACCCTAAAAATAACTTTTTATTTTGAAAAGTCAAGTTACCTATTGGGAAGTTAACATAAGGTAACACCTCTTTAAACACTAAGACAGATCTCTACTAATCAAATTGAAATTACTATGACAATTAGTCAATTAATTAATCATGAATACCAAGAAGCTAAGCGTATATCAAAAGCAAAGTATAGCAAAAGGCTTCTCGAACAAGGCATGCATATCAAAGAATCAAATAAATGAGAAGGAAATGAAACTATCTCAAACAATGAACCAAGTGTTTTCAAGTAACAATTGGGTTAGCTCACAAATAATAATAAGGAACCATAAGCTAGGCCTCATAATGAATGTAACATATGCATATCTCAACTCATGAAGTAAAAAAATGATATGGTGTGAACAAGAGGAAACAGGATACAATAAAACATGTGGGTTGCCCCCTCGTTCGACATCATTCCATGAAAACAATGTCGTTCTATGAACGGAGCAGAGGATCGCTTGCACATGGCACTAGTGACGAAGGAGTCGGTGGAAAACCGGCGCGGACCAAAGTCGGGAGGCATATTTTTCATTTCTTTTTTTCTTTTTAATAATGAGGAGAATCTGGTAATTATGAATAATTGGACAGGTGGAGCCTCGGAATGAAGCATGTCAGAGACCTCTATTTCCACGAGGATACACAGGGATATAGTTTTGAAGAAAAGAGCCATCACCCTTATCTTGGTCATCGCAAATTGTATATAGATGTGGCCAAACAGATTCATTCTAGCGTAAACCTTACAATGGCAATAGCCATCACCCTCATAGGCCAAGCCTTGATCTCTCTCGTTTGGTTTTGGAAGCCAAAAGTCCAATCTCTTTTATCCTTTGGGCCTCTTATATATGGAGAGAGAGAGATTGAGGCTGTGTCGAAGCTTGTAGTACAAGTTGCAAATGACATATTGATCCTGCAGTTTTTAGTTAGTATAGTCACCACCCATGGCTTGCGTTTTTATTTTTATTTATGAGAGAGCAGAAGCTTTACTGTCTCTCTATGGTGGCGGTTAGCTGCAAAGTGAAGTGCTGTTTTCTTGGTATCTTTGATTGCAAGGTAAGTTACAGACTTATCTGATGATTTGTCTAGTAATTGCTCCGCAATTTTAGTATAACCCAAGTATGCAGCACAGTGAAGGGGAGACCACCCATTTTCATCAACTTCTTTTGTTAGATCTGGCTTCCATTCCAATAACTTCGCTATCATGTCTGATAAAGAAATGAACCAACAAAAAAACAGCAGAGAAAAAAATTTAAGAAATTCCCTCTAGTAAAGCATGACCCTTAGAGGTGATCATGATCTCTAACAATATATTGCATGAGTAACTAACCATGTAGGAATCAAGATTCAAGGAAAGGATCTGCATGTGTATTATACCTTGGTCCTCACGAATTACAGCAGCATGCAAAGCCGTTCTACCCATTATGCCACTGTGAGATGGTGAAGCGCGAGTTTTGTCTATAATTATACACACCAAGTCTCCATATCCTCTCTCGGCAGCCATGTAAAGAGGAGTGTAGCCTGTAATATTTGCACCGTAGATAAACTCAGGGTCTTCCTCAATCAATGACACCACAATCTCTGAATGATGATACCGCACCGCCTCATGCAAGGCTGTGTCTTTCTCCTTATTGGTCATCCTCAACATCGCCTTGTCTGTTCCAACCCCACTTTCGATCTCTTGGTGAAGTGCTTTTGTGGCGTTAAGGAGAGCTTTCACAACCACCCCATGGCCTTCTCTCGCAGCAAGGTGAAGTGGAGTGTCGCCTTTCAGATTGGGCTGCTGCAGTAGAGGTGAACATGAATGAAAGTGAAGGATCCACTCTACGCATGCCAGCTGACTGAACTGGGCTGCAATGTGGAGGCCAGTGTTCCTTTTTGGGGTTTGTTGGAGTTGAAGATGAGCTTCTGAGTACTTTCTCTCGAGGATACTGATATCACCTTTATACAAAGCCTCGTACAAATCAGCATCCATGTGGGTGATCTCAGTTTGGCCATCAGCTGCAATCTGGTTCGACATCTCAGTTTGTCTTGAAAAGGTTTCCAAGTTAAGGTTCTGCGATTCTGTAATTTAGTTGGAGCTGGACTGATTCACTATTGGCGTTGGAGGAGCAAAGTAATAATCAACTCTTCAGATTCTATATATAGCGCATAGAAAAGTTGTTTGTCCATCGCTACAATTTTACTAAACCCAAATTTATTTTTAACTTTTTCTTCTTTTTCCTTTTTCCTTGCACTCTTGCACTCTTGCACTCCTGCACTCCTGCACTCCGTGTCTGGATAGAGCCTAGAGATTAGGCTTAATTTTACGTGTCTCACCCGATTCCACTGCATCATATACGATAGAGAATAAGCTCACTGTGGCATAACTCTTTAGCTAGAGAGAGATTTAAGCTTATGCTTGGTACTAAAATTAAGATTTCATTTTAGTATTGGTAAAAAACCTAGATCTTCGAGTCAAAAGTTTCACATTGATCTAAGTTGGTTAGGATTATTAGTGGGCAAGAATTGATATCTTGACTTTGATGAGAAATGTGAAAATGAAATCTAGTAGCTATTTTGATCATATATATATATATATATATATATATATATATATATATATATATATATATATATATGTATATATATTAAGCTTCTTTTTCGTCAAAAAAATAAGTTGAAGATGAGTTAAATAGTTTAAAGTTATAATTAAATTAATTAGCGAAATTATTAAATCAATCCATTTGAACCTATGTTGTGTAGGTCGATATAAAATCTATATATTTATTAAATGTGTTATACAGGTTAACATAAATTTGATCCAAACTCAATTATACTTTACCCAAACATGTAAAAAGCATATTAAGTTTGAGTTGTGTTGACGTATTGTATCAAACTTTGTTATGCCTACAAAATACAATGTTAAGGCCCAAATGATTAATAATCACACATGCTAAAGAGAGGAAAACCTAAAGGTTACCTGTTTTCATGATTGCAATATATTTTTTTTTTGGAAAAAAGTGTGCTTCCATACTCATATTTAACAATATCACAAGATAAAAATCCGTTAAAAGTAATTTAAGTTTTATGCACTCTAAAGTCAAGATAACATTTAGGGTAGTCAAAGTATTACTAATATTATTAAAAATAGTACCAATTTGCAAAAAATATGTAAAATCTGAATTATTTTTAGATAAATATATTCAATTAGAAAATTTTAAATTGGGATTGTTATATGATTTTTTTCAAATGTATGTATGAAAACATAATTTAATTTCTTAGATTTTCTCTATAAAGCTTGGTACCAAGGAGAGTTGTTTTGGCTCAAAAGTCCATGTTTCTTTGTTCGTTGTCTATTTAGTGATTTTTTTTTCATTTTTCTTTTTCTTTATGTGGGGACGAAGTGAAGTGTAGTATTTGTCTGGTACTGAATTTTCTATTTAATTTAATTATCCTTTTTTTTGCCCTTTTGGTGGGGGATGGAGTGTAATATTTGTCCATTGCTTTCCTTTTCATTTATTAGAGACAAGTGGAATATTTGTTTGTTAGAATTTTCTCTTTTAATTATTCTTTTTATTTCTCTTTTGGTGGGATGAAGCATAATATTTGTCCATTATTGATATTTTTTTCTTTTTCTTTTTCCTTTTTTAGGGATAGGTGGAATATTTGTTTGTTAGAATTTTCTCTTTTAATTATTCTTTTTATTTTTTTATTTACTTTTGGTGGGGGATGAAGCGTAATATTTGTTCATTACTTAAATTTTTCGTTTTCTTTTTCTTTTTTTTTTCTTTTTTCTTTTTGTAGGAACAAGTGAAATATTTGTCCATTACTAAATTTTCTCTTTTAATTTTTATTTTTCTTTCACCTCTTTCAATGCTTATTTTTCTCTCTTTTTGTAGGGGATGAAACATAATAGTTGTCCATTACTGACTTTACTTTTTTCTTTCTTTTTTCGTGAACAAAATGGAACATTTTTCGGTTATTGAATTTTCTCTTTTAATTATTTTTTTTATGTTTTCTTTTTGTGGGGGCTAAAGCAGAATATTTGTAATTTTGTGTTTCTCTTTCACTTTTTGTGGGGACGAAGTGAAAATATGTGTCCTTTAGTATTGACATTTGGATAAAAAAATGAGTAGGAAATAGTTACACAACTTGGCATCAAACGCTTTTAAGCTAACTTCAACTCAAATATAAATATTCCTTCCAACATAAAGAAACTTAAGGAAAAAGAATGGGAAGAAGTTCCAAATTTTTTTAACCTAATTAAGTAGATTACGAAAATCGGTCGGTCTTTCAATGTAGCCTCTAGTGTTTTCTTTTTTTCTTTTCAAGTGATATCATCTCTAGCCAATTCTTAAATGTCATATTAGCTCTTCCATTAGGATTTTCCGTAGGAATTGATGAAAAACTCATCCGAAAAACAGGTAGCATTAGTATAAAATTTTATGTCATAGGTTGGAATATGTTCAAATTTTTTGTGTTGATGATATGTTTTCCATCCATTTTTTACACATGAAAAAACTTAAAAAATTATTCAATATTTAAGGATAGTGTAGGATTAATATTGTAACGCCCAAGTTTCTTTTTAGGAAAATATTATTAATAATAATATTAAATTAATTAATTAATTAATTTAATAAAATGAAAAATGGGTGAAAAGGTAATTTTACGAATAAATACCCTAGGTATAAATTAGAATTCTGTTCTTCCTGTTATTTTTTTAATCGCGTTCCTGTTCGCAAAGAGTTCCTGAGAGCATAAGATTGGAGTTGGATTTCAGGGTTTGAAGAACATATCTTTATAGGTAAGATTCTAGCCCCTAGATTAATATTTTATATTCATTAGTTAATTTTAAACACATTAGATATTTTTTGGAAAACCCAAATCTAGATTAGGGTTAGTTTATTATTATTATTTTAATTCGTTTTAATATCAAAATAATGAAAATTTAAGATTTTGATTTATTGTTGGAATTTGGGAGATCTTAAGTTTTTTTAGATGAAAAAAAAAAAAATTCCTGGGAAGATTTCGATTTATATTAGGGTTAATTTATTTATTTATTTTTAAATAATAATAAATAAATATATTGTTAATTGTGGCTTAAGGGATTAGAAAAATACAATTTGATTTAACAAAAAAAAAAAAAAAAAGAGAAAGTGTGTGCACCGGAAAATAGAAGGTTGGTGAAAAAAAAAAAAACGCGTGTGCACTGGTTGCATGCGTGTGGGAACTGTGCATCCTTTTTTTTTTTTTTTTTTTTGTAAGGATTTCATGGTTGAAATTTAGTTGGTGGATTTTCACATACTCTATTATTAGGCTTTGATGGATACTTGGGTATGTAATATTTAATAGTAGCAGGACTCTGTATATTAGACTTTGATGGGTACTTGAGTACTGAGTACTGTATTATTTAATAATGGCATGGCTTTGTGTTATTAGACTTTGATGGGTATTGTATTATTTAATAAAAAAAGATGTGTACGAATGGTATTGAGGTGGTTAATATATATATATATATATATATATATATATATGTGTGTGTGTGTGTGTGTGTGTGTGTGTGTGTGTGTGTGTGTGTGTGTGTGTGTGTGTGTGTGTGTGTGTGTGTGTGTGTGTGTGTGTGTGTGTGTGTGTGTGTGTGTGTGTGTGTGTGTGTGTGTGTGTGTGTGTGTGTGTGTGTGTGTGTGTGTGTGTGTGTGTGAAACCAAAGTTTGGTTAATCTTGATTTTGATGATAACAAAACAAGGTTTAGAACTAATGACTACATTTTAAGTGTGATTAGGTAAGACGACTTCCAAAGTGGTAATCCAAAGATAAATCAAGCCAAAGAGAAATCATGAAGAAGAAGACCACCTCAAAGAGAAGAGTTTTTCAAGACCAAAGCTTCTTAAGATCTCTTTGTAAGGTTGTTGGTGCACTATGACTTTCATGCATTTCATTCTTTATTTATGCACCAAAATCATCCAAGAGTAATATTGTTTTAAATATCTTAAGAATTGGATGATTTCATGTTTTCAACTAAAACCTTGTGTTAAATGATTTTCAAACTTGTGTTAAAAGGTTTTAAGTTGAAAAGGGTTGAGTGTTGAGCCAAAAAAATGGCTCAACCGGTTCAATCGGTCAATCAGTTGTGCTCGTTCGGTCGAGGACCGGTTGAGGGAGGCCAAAAAGTTTCTCTCTCTCCCAGTGGCCTTCTCTTCCCGGTCAAGGTTGAACCTCAACCGGTTGAGGTCTAGTCGAGGTCCGGTCGAGGTCCGGTTGAGGTCCGGTCGAGGTCCGGTTGAGGTCCGGTTGAGGTCCGGTTGAGGCCCAACGGTCACTTTCCCTAACGACTAGTCAACCGGTCGACCCCTAGCTCGATCGGTCGAACCCCCAACAGCTAGTTTGACTTTTTTCTTCTATAAAAAGGCTCCAATCTTCATTGTTTCAAAAAACTTAACCTTCCCAAATCATTCTTGATTATATTTGAGCCTTGGAAAAGTGTTTTTGAGTGCACCATTGTTTCATAACTTGCATATCTTTAGTGCACCATTTAATCTTAGTTTTTCTTATATCTTTGAGCCTAAAGTTCTATTACTAGGATTTTGAGAGATCATTATTTGTATATCTTTGTGATGAATTTTCTCAAGTGTGGGGTATCACTTGAGGGTTGTTCAAGAGTGGGATATCTCTTGAGAAGTCTAAAGGGTGCTTGGAGCCAAAAGTCCAAGAGGGTGAATTGGAACCATAATCCAATTGTAAAGAGATTGGAAGCTTGGTTGAAGCTTCAAGATAGTGGAACCCTCACTCAGTTAGGAGGTTGAGGAGAGTGGATGTAGGCAAGAAAGTGCCGAACCACTATAAACTCTCGTGTTTGCACTCTCTCTTCCCTAACTCTTTTAAATTATATGCAATTGTGTTTATTTTGTTTATTATATACTTGCATATAATTGTCTCTTATTTTTGCATAATTTAAATTTGAGAAAAAGAGACTATCACCCTATTTACTCCCCCCCCCTTCCTCCTCTAAGGTGATTACCATAGTTTGGAGTAGCCCTATTTTTCTAATAATATATATATATATTATATTAGCAATGATGGAGAGTTGTTGTGTATAAGCTATGTTTGGTGAAAAAAAAAACTTGAAAGTGAGAAAATATAATTTATAAATAAAAGAAAGTAAAGTTTTTGGTATTATAATTATATTAATGATGGGTGTAAGGTAATAAATAGTATAGAATTTAATTAGTGAAATAAATTACAATTTAATTAAATTATGTTGTGTCTCAAGAAATAAATTGAAAATAAAATTTAAGTTTTATATGAATTAGAAATTTATTAAATTTTCTAAAATAGGAATAGATTAAATTATCTTTCATAATAATAAAAAAAAACATTAATTTGAATATCTAAAATTTTAGGATTGTCAAACCTATAATTTTAGATAAATAATAATGGTTATTTCTCTTATATTTTGTTAGGTAAAGAGTTGATTTTCAGGATTATTTTTCTCCAAAGTTTTTGAGGACTTTTTTTGAGGTAAAGGAAATTAATGCAGTTATTATTTTTTTAGAAACAAATTTTTATATACATCATTTGGAAACATTTTGAGTTATTATTCGTTTTATGTATGGATCAAATATGTTTTGCATGAAAAGTATGTTAAAACCATATTTTATTTACAATAGAGAAATGTGGAGATATTATGTTTTGCAAATTTGAATAATTAAAATAAGTTTTTGACTCTGGTTTGTTTGGCCCTTGTCAACGAGATATAATAGTTGACTTTTGACTTTTTAACCCTTGTCAATGGGATATAATAGTTGACCTTTACATTTCTTGGTGGGAAATGTAATTGATTTGGACCCTAGCCTCTAAGGGTTTGGTTAGAGGTTACTAATACTAGTAGTGTTTGGTTCCGTCCACCTTAAATGAACAATTTGAGGCTAGCCACCTATTTGAAAAGTCTCACATAACTGGGCACCATTTGATGTTTGATGACCAAAGTAACTAAATTATTTGAATGTTTTGACTGAATTTGACATGAAAATGTTTGAATCAGAAATAAAAGTGTACAAATAAAAGTTTTGAATGTATTGACAAAACCGACTCAAAAGTTTATGAAAATAATTAGTTATAATATCTCCTATTTTGCAAGTGAACTTGAAATATTTGATCTATGGACTGCATTAATGTTCCTTATTGGGCTTTGAACTCATTCCCCTTTGTTAATAATTTTTTTCAGGTACCCTTAGTTCGGGCGAGGAGTGATGACTAGGTCAGGGAATGGTCTTCATTAGGATTTTGCTTAGGATGTTATTTTTGGACATTGTTAGCTTATAAGTTTATGTTCATTTGGATTATTTGGTTTTTGGAAGCTATTTAGATTTGAACTTACAAATTTTTTTTATGATAGTTTGAAGTTGAGATTTGGAGATTATGAAAATTTGTTAACACTTGATTTGTTTGAGTTTGCAATCTATTTGGATAATGGATTTTGGTTGATGGATGCTTAGTTTTAAAGTTACGTTTGAAGATTTTAGAATTTTGTTCCATTACTCTGAATAGGTATTTGGTAATTGGTTACTTCCAATTACAATATGATTGTTTGGGTCAGGTTACACTTTAAACCTTCAGGTTTGAGGTGTGAAATGACCGGCATGCCCTTGGAGTGGGTCTTGGGACGTGACAAATATTATAACAAAAAAATAAAAAAAATAAAATTGGGAACTTATAAATTAAGATATAAGTAAAAGTATAAATTTCACACAAGAGAGTAGGGAAGAAAATGTCGGGATATATCGAAAGGTTTCAACACGATAAATCATGGTGATATATCAGAGAGGAGAAATTTCTGTAAATATCACCAAAAAATCGCGGATATATCGGTTGGAGGCGATAAATTGCCAATTTTTTTTTCATTAATCTGTTGTCACAAAAAAAAAAATCGCCGATATTTCTGCAAAAAGAAAACGCCCTTCTCTGCCCAAACTGCCTGCCCCTCTGCCCAGGCCTACCCTATGCCCAGACTCCCTTTCCCCAGCCAATCTCCTGCTCGAGCTCTATTCCCCACTTTGCCTATATATGAGACCTCCACGGTTCCACCTGCTCCTCTGCCCAGGCCTATCAGTCTACCCAAGCTCCCCTTCCCCAGCCAGTCTCCTACCTGGGCTCCATTCCCCATTTTGCCCATATATAAGACCTCCATTCCCCTTTGTTAATTTTAACCAAACGTGTGTATATATATATATATTAAAAGTATGCACAAAAGAATATTTTTGAAAACAAATTAATTATAATTATTATAAAAAATTATAAAAATTATAGATATATTGTAATTTATTTTATATCATTTAATATAATTAAATTAAATGAATCATAAATTTAATATTAAATATATTTCAAAATTATATATATTATGATTAAATATTATGATATTATTATAAAATAATATTTGATGTAATTTAATAATAAATGTACACTTATAAAATTCATATTTTTATCAATGCATACGATATTATTATCAAATATGATAAATCATATTATACATATATCAAATTATTTAATAAAATAACTTAAAAATATCATTATACTTCTAATTACATTTTTATGAAGTTTTTCTTATATTTTTATAAATTTTGATCAATTTTAGGATTATCAATATTTTTTTCCAAAATATTCGTCGATATATTTTTGATATATCCGTAATTACCGATATTTTCATCCTTCCAGGAGAGTAAATCAAATTAAAAAAAAAAGAAATTATTGAATTTAAATAACACTTTTCTTTCTTTCCTTTTTGTTTCCCATTGTTTTTAATGTGCTAATGGAGCCATAACATGTGTGTTGGTCATATGTTTCCTTTTGTTTAAACATTGACCCAAAGCCTTAGTGGATCTCTACGGTTATGTTTGGTTATTTGGAAACTTGATAGAAAATGTGAGGGGAAAAAAATAGGGAAGAAAGATAAAAGGAAAGAAAAAGTGACAAAAAAAAAAAAGATGTAAAAACAATAAATTATTTGTATATGTTTCTTCAAAAGTTATTTCACTTATTTTCCTTTATTACATAAAGATTAAATAAATTAAAAATATATCAATTTTTAACAAATTTTAATTATATTTGTCAAATTATGGGTGTATATATATTTAAAAATATCGCCATTAATATATATATATATATCAAATATAAATTAATCTAAAAAATGTTAATAAAGACAATGGTAGAAGTATCTTAAAACCTTACCACCTCTATCAAGATGTATGTGTTAATACTTAATATCCTTCAAACTTTGTCATTCAAATTAAAACAAGAGTTGGAAGTATATCATAATAGAACAATTGTTTTTCAAGAGAGATGAATAGTACCTTTTAACTTAGGTTCACATTCCTTAGTGGACCCAATTAATTAGTAAGTGAAATTTCAAACATAAATCAATCTCAAATATTAATATCGATAAAGACTAGGTATATACCATATCAAAATGGTAGAAATATCTTAAAACCCCACCACCTTTATCAAGATGTAAGTATTAATATCCTCCAAGTTTTGTCATTCAAATTAAAACAGGAGATAAAAATATATCATAACAGCACAATTATTTTTCTGTAGATGAGTAGTCCCTTTCCACTTAGGTTCACATTCAAAGATATATATAACATGATTTTAAAACACACAATTCACTCAAATCTTATTAGATTTTACCAAATCCACATCATTGTCTCTTGTGCAAACACCGGAAAAACCATCAAACCTAATAAAAAATCATTAAAAAAAAATCTAATTGTAATGTAATTACAAAAAAAAATAATCTTATTTTTAAAAACAAAAGTGAAACAAGGTTCGGTGAAAGTGGTAGATGTATCTATGTTCAAACTGTACTAGCTATATTCTGAGAGTTCAAAAGAGTCAGTGGAGGTACAATGGGGCAACATAATTGTTTTGGTGGAAGTGTTTTGTGGCTCCTTCAAATCTCAAGTCCGTATTTTCAAAGTTGTTTGTCCAAATAGGATTTTCTTTTTCTTTTTGGCATGATAAGGATAGCTTGTAAAGATTAGAGAAATAAAGATTTATTTAATAAAAAAATAATTTATATAAATTAAATTTAAAATAAAAAGTCATACTCACAAGTAAACGTAAAAATTGAAAAATTATCCAAAAAAAAATTGTTTTTTCTTTTTGTCACACTATCAAATATTTTTCTTCTTATTTTTATAAATAAAAAATAAACCCAGGATTAGAAAATATTTTTTTTCTAAAAATTTTAGAAAATATGGGCATGTTTGGTTAGTTGTTTCAAAAAAAGTTTTTTGTTTTTGAGAACAAAACATGTTTGATAAGAGAATAGTTTTTGTTCCCATGTGTTCTCTGTGTTTTCTAAAGTCTGGTTTTCAGAGAACAAAAAGATGGTGTTTTTCATCACTGTTCTAAGAAAAAAAAAAAAATTTTTCTTCATATTTTCAATCACTGTTCTTGGGTGTTCTCATCTCTTCACTATGAAGGAAAATTCTTTACACTACGAGAAAAAAAATCAGAAAATGGGAAAAATAAAAAAATCGGTCTAACAAAAATTCAAACAAAAACTTAACATTATCGGCAATTTTTTTATTTTTTGGTCATTTCCATTTCAATATTTTTAAGATATTTTAGGATTTATCCCCATATGATTTTTCGATGCATTTCAAAGCCAAAACCTCCATATATTCTAGGATTTCCCTGAAACTAAACAAAATATAAACAATAAGACAAAAAACCCAGAATGCAAAAAATAAAAAAGAATAGAAAAATTAAAACAAAAATTGAAACCCTAACCAGGAATCTTTACAACAACCACAATATGGATTTTGATCTCAGTAAGTAATGTTTTGATCTTAAAAGAGAGAAATAAACCGACGGTGAATAAAAATTTGGATATTGGAAGAGAAAGGGAGATAGGAAGGAAAGAGAAACAGAGAATAGGAGGGGAAGAGAAACAGAGGAAAACAGAAGAATGAGAGAAATGAGAACATGGTTTCAGTCCCAATAAATATAAATATAAATATAAATATATATAGTAAAATAAGTAAAATAGTGAAAATTAATAAATGTTTATAAATAAATTAGTTTGATTTCCTTTTAATTTTTTTTATCTTTTATATAATTATTAAATATAAAATAAAATTTAATTTTAAATAAAATTATAAATATTTTTAAACAAAAATTATCATAAATATATCATTATTAATTAATTTTTTATATTATTAATTACATTTAAAATAGAAAAAATACATCATCTATTTCTAAGTATAATGCATTACTATTTGATATCATAAATTTTATCTTCATAAAATCCAATAATTGATATTTACCAATTTATGACATTTTGATCATATAATTTATCAATTATTGAAATCAAACACATTTAAAAATATTTATAAAGTAATCCTTTGTTTGAAAAAATTAAAAATGATGCATAAAATTTTCAAAATGAAACATTTTTATTTTTTATAAAGTGTGAATGTAAAAATTATTTATTTATTTATAATATCAATTAGTTAAAGAAAATACTCAACTTTAAAAAACAAAACCAATTATTATTATCTATTGTTGAATTTTTTTTATTTGTATCCTTTTTTCATTAATGGAGAGGAGTTATGAAAAAAATTCAATTAAAAAAAAAACCAACTTTTAAACATGTTTTTTATTTTATTTATTCTAAAACATTTTTTTTCTTAACTTAACCAAATATATTTTTTAGGTTTTTAAGAATAAAACTGTTTTTTAAAATTCAGTTTTCAAATATAATTTTACTTTTTAAAATATAAAAAATTATTCTTAAAAACTATTTTCCTCCACAAGTTTTAAAAACACCAACCAGGCCTATATTTTCTAAATGTTTTCATGAAGAATCTTTACCTGTAGTTATTTTTAATAAATTTTAGTATATTTGAAAAGAAACTAAAGAATCCAATTCAACTTGATTCAATTTTGGCTAGTATAGACTTCTAAATTATTTTTATAAATTTTTAGACTTGTCATTGAGTAAACATGGATAGTTCAATAATTTCTGGATTGGATTATTTGGCAAAAAATTGGGAAAATAATTGTGTTTTAAAATGTGCTATTTTACACAAATTTGGAACTAATAGAGGTTGAGACTAAGTTGATGCTCTTTTAGTCACCAGTTGACTTAGTTATCAATTTTCTAAGTATATATATAGTTGAAAGACTCATTGGTTCAAGTTTTACAAAAGTTGGACTCCATTTTCCTAAATTCTTATTTTCAAGTTCATCGATTTCAGTCTAAGGTGGTGTTTGGGTGAAAGAAGACTATTAGGTGTTGTTCGTGTGAAAGAAGACAATTAGGGCCATAGGATCTTAGCCATCTTTTATGAAATTTCCAAATCTAAAAGTTAATTTGAATATTCATTTGTTTTTATTTTGATTACAAGGATTTTTGTGAGTAGTTAAAATATAAATGGTTTTAGTAAATTTTCCTAAAATAAATATCTCTTGTATGCATTATACATTACTTGTTCAAATCGATTATTAGTATGAGATATATGTGAAATTTCTATTTGGTCGAAATACATATGATTAATATTAAGTTTGCAAAACTAAATACTACTTCTTCTTCAAGTAATTATTTAATTCCTTGCGTATGTGTACAATAATGTAATTACATACTTTGTTAAATTTTAAATTAATTGTTAAAGTTTTAGAGATTTATATATAATAGGTATCATACATAACACATATATCAATGAGGTGTTTCATTTTGTTTTGATCTAAAACTTTACACCATCTTTAGCTGCAGCCTGGTTGGTGATCTGGATTTCCCTAGCATCTTCAGCTCCAACCTGATTGGACTCTCTACTCAAGTTAAGGCTGGAAGTAGTGGAATCGGCCATTGTTGTTTGATGAGCAGTCTCCTTTCTATATTTTGCGCCAAGGATGGGAAACAAGTTGACCAATTGTTTAATGGAATGGGTGGCTCTTAGTTCAACCTTGGGAGAAGTTGATACTTCTTATAGCCTGCAGGCCAAAACGTTGGGCTGATGACAATTTCCCATCTCATTGGATGGATCCATATGCATAAACAGTACAACGAAATATTTGGTCACATATTCAATTCTTAACAATCCCTTGTATGATCAAAGTGAAGAGAATTTAAATTGCATAGGATCACATGTTAACATTTAAGCATACATTTAATAGCAAAAATTCATCCGGTTACCTTGGTTCATGCCATCAGAAGCCATTTCTTCCCCCTCTGATATCCAATAAGCTGCTTTCCGGGTGCATGATGGTCCAAGAATGAGGGATCAATGAGCTCTTCCCTTGCCTCCCAAAATTCAGTCCAAAGTGAAGTGTGTGTGTGTTTTCCGAGAGTGCTCTCCAAAGAGAAGAAAAGATGATATATATATATATATATATATATATATATATATATATATATATATTACACATTACATACTTTATTTGGACGACTTGACTTAATGGGCCAGTCAAGTGAATTAGGATGAACCCATAAAAATTAAGCAATAATATGTGTCCAGTCCCATTGTGGACCACAATGCAAAAAATAAATTAACACCGATTTATGATATTATCAAATTGATTATGTAAATCCACACATAAAAATTCCAACACAAAGAAGTTCATTGAATTTTACCCAAAAAAATATAAGCATTATTCTAATTATGTCTTTTATTTTCATAAATATTAAATATATTTGGTAGCATCATTGTTCTTAAAAATTATAAATAGAAAATTATTTTTGCTAATTGTGTTAAAAATAATAAATACAATATTAATTTTTATAATTATTATATGTTATATTTTTTGTGATTTCTTAAATGGATTTCAATGACTTTTAATGTCGACAAGCAAGACATACATGCTGTTGGTTTAATTGTAGAAAAACAAGATGTGGTGAGTTTCGCGTGTTAATTTTGTAAATTGAAATGGGAAACAGTTCGTTTCTTTCCATTTATGTTTTAATTTTTCTTCATTCATGTTTATGTTCTTATTCTTTCTTTTTTTTTTTTTCAATTTTTAATTTAAATATAGGTATGGAATCATAATTGTCCATCTCTTAAAAGTAATCTACATTAAAATGTACATCAAATAAATTTAAGTGATGATTAAGAATAAGGGCACGAAACTTAGGAAAGGGCTAAAATAAAAATTGTAATTGTTTTTAAAAATAATTTTAAAAAATAACTTTTTAAAACAGTTTTTGAAAATTGTTATCCGATGTCTTATAGAATAAAAATTTGTTTGAAAACTTGAAATATTTTTAATCTATTTTTAATGTTTTTAAATATATTTTAAAAATAATTTTTTATATTTAATCATTTTATTTATTTATATAATTATTTTTTAAAATATTCATAAAAAAAGAAGTGAAAACAATTAAAATATGTTATTTAAAAACACCATATTTTTTGTTTTTAAAAACACCATATTTTTTGTTTTTAAAAACATAAAACATAGAACAATTTTCTAGTAGTCAAATATATTTTCCTTTTTTTGTTTTTTTTTTTTTAAACCTATTCTCGAAAACAATTATCAAAGACCATATATTTTTTACTTTCATTATCTAATAACATTGCAATTATTTTATAAATTATGTTGAAAACAATTAGCCGTAAGGCATAGTAAAATTAAGTTAGAAAAATTAGTATATATCAGCTACGAGAAAAATGAGTTACACAAAGAACAAAGCAGAGTGTAAGCTTTCTAGTAGCGTGCATCATGAGATTTCAGGCCCAGCAAACTTAACCGCAGAGGCAGAGTGCAAGCTTTCTGGTAGCGTTCATCAAGAGATTGCAGGTCTAACAAACTTAACCTTGCTTGATCTGTCTTTATAATGAGATTGCAGGTCTAGCAGGGCCTCTACCGAAGTTCTTTGACTGGTCCAATCGCCGACCTTTGACTGGTCCGGTTTGGTCCTCTCCTTCTGGGTGGTTGAACTGACCACAAACAGAGTGAACCAACTGAACCGGGCGGTTCTTCATGAACCGCACGACTCAATTCCAGCCCAGCCTTCTCCCTATTTTCTTTCATCCAAACAGTCCAACCTTCCCCTCCTCTCTTTCATAGGGGCCCAAGTAAAAGCCCAATAAGCCCGGACAGGTTCTCAATTCCAGCCCAGCCTTTCCCCTATTTTCTTTGTAGGATCCACCGCAAGCATTTGAACCCTAAACCTCAACTGCGCAAGCATCACAGAGCACCACTTGGCCATAGGCTCATAGCACATTTTTTTATACTAAGTTTAGCAAATAAAAAAATCTATATGTGTTTCTAAAATAATTTATAATATTAAATAAAAATAATATAATATTTTTTGAAATTATAAAATCAGTTAAAATTTTCTTTCATTTTTAATATATTCACATTTAAATATTATATATATTCCATTTAATAAAGTTTAAAATATTAAATTATATATATTTATAATTGATAACATAAAAAATAAAATTAAATATTATTAGTTTTTAATTTATTTATATATATATTTTAAAAATTATTATTTTTAATATTAATAATATATAAATTATATATTTATAATGTTACTAGTTCATGACGATTCGATTCAATCATTGAATTGTGAATTATAACATTTTTTTTGTTCAATGACAAGTTTCGATGCAAAAAACATTGTGAGAAACCTTCAGGGACCTGTCATAACCAGCTAACCGGAACCATCCCTGTTGATCTGGGCTTGTTGATGCCAAACTTAGTTAAGCTTGATTTTTTAAAAAACTGGCTCATTGGATCACTTCTGACTTCCCTCATTTATATTCTGCATGAAAATCCTGACCCATCTAGACATTAGCATGAATTCTTTCTTGGGTCTCACTTCTCTTGATTTTAGCCTCTTTGTTGCTTCTAAATGCCAACAACTAACCTGTGTCTCTGACTTTTTATGAAATATAACTTCCCCTTCTATTTTATATCTTTAGAACAACAGAGTCACAGGCAGCTTCTTCACTCTCAAAGCTTGTTGCCTTGGCATAACTCAATTTCTCCAATAACAATTTCGAAATATGCCATGCTAAATTTGTGACATAGTAGACCTTGCCTTTGTCAATTTCTCTGGCAACAGATTCACTGGCTATGCACCAGAGATTTGCATGAAGGACCAACAGTGCTCAGCACTCCTACCTTTATCTCTTCTTGGCACGGCTACACAGCTGTGAGGGCTCTGACGCAAGCGGCCAAGCCTCTGTTTGAGCTGTTGTACCACTTTCATCTTCCTAGTTCTGCTCATTTTCCTTCTCAGACGGAGGATGCTGAGGCAAAAAACTGTAGTTGTTGACGAGGGAAAGGGCAAGCTGGTGGCAGTAGTTGAGTCATAATCCACTGATGAGCTGCTGGGCAAGAAGATAAAAGGGACAACTAACATTAACTTTGCAACATTTGAGCGCTCTTTGCTGCGGATGGAACCTTTAGATATCTTATCAGTGACTGACAACTTCAGCAAGACTTATGTTATTGGTACAGTTTAATTATAGAGCCTGACTGCCAGAGGGATGAACAATTGCTGTCAGAAGGCTCAACAGAAGGCGTTTGCATGGTGACTGGGAATTCTTATTTGAAATGGGGATAGTTGGAAAGGTTAAGCGTGAAAACCTGGTCCCACTCCTTGGATGCTGCATCCTTCAGGACAGTTGGGAATTATAGGGTGTGTTTGCTACTGTGAAAATGAAGATTGCGAATCAACATCTTATTTCTTCTCCTTCATTCCCATATGGATAATTTATAAATGATGATGAGAATGAAATCAAAAGTGATTTCAATGGAAATGAAATCTCACTTATAAATGAGATTTCAATTCATTCAAACTAATAGGTATTTTGATTCTTTAGTGCAAGTTCTTCTTAAAAATATTTTTCAAAAATTAAAAAACTAAGACTTTTTTAGATAAGTTATTTTAAAAATAATTTTTTATTTTAATTTTGTAAAAAGCACAAATTATAAATTTAATTTATATAATGCAAATTAAATTTAATTCATATTTTATTAAAAATAAAAACAAGTTTTGTTAGAAGCATTCGTCTACACCTCAAAAGGAAGCTTCAGGTGCAGGAGTCTCAACACTGGACCCATTGTAATCGTGTTTTTCAAGCATTGGACAGCTTTCTTGCAATCCGACTCCCAATCCCACCTTGTCTCCTTCTTTAGCAAATTAGTCAAAAGAATGACCATCTCATAATAGCCTTTTATTCAACGCCGTTAGTAATTAGGTAAACCAAGGAAGGAATATGGATATTGAGATTTTATAAAAGCAAAATTAATTTATTTTGTTAAAAATAAAGAAAAATTATTCAAAATTAATCATTTCTAATAATATTCTATTTTGAATGAATATAAAAACAAATAAAATTTAATTTTTTTAAGGTGTAAATGAGCCAAAATTTTCATTTTATGCATACATTTATTAATCAATTACAAATATAACATTCTAAATTATTTTATTTAATCTATAATTAATTAATTAGTTTTTTGAATTTCAAATTATTATTAAAAATTACAAGATTTGTTAAAGAATCTAAAACATTAATTATGTCATTATATATATCAAGTTTTAAATTATTTTTTAAAATCATTAAACTTATTAATAAATTAATACAAAGTCTCACTACATTTGAAATTCATTTTTCTATATTACTTTTAAAATAAAGAATAATAACTAAATAATGGTATAAATCTTTAAAAACAATTTTGTTTTTAAATCACATACCTAAATAGGTTTTTATCATTTAGCAATTTTTTAAAAAAAAAAAAATCTCAAGGATTTTCTTTTAAATGAAAATAAAAAATTATTTCAAACTATGTTGAATGTGAGAATTTTTTAAAATAAATATAAAAAAAAATTATTTTAAACCATGAGAAAGAATATCTTTAAAAATTTTGTTTATTTTTTCGTTTGTATTCCCATTTTTACTCAGAATCAAAATGGAAATAAAGTATCATTTTTATCTTATATTTCTATATGCATCCAAATAAAAGAATTAAAATTATCAAATTTATTTCTAAGAATGAAAACAAAATATTTATTCACATATTTTTTGTTTCCACCGCCCAAGACGCATGCTCTCAAGTCCAACATATGCAGCATAGAGATAGAAGAGGCTGCTGAAGATGCAATGAAAAGTGAGAATTGGGAATCCAAAGGAATGTGGCAGCACAGCATACAGCCCCGTCGTGAATGCTACCACCATTGCTCCCATCCCAAACAGGGTGAGATAAGAGGCATAAAAAAACAAGTGTAGCCACGTCCTCATATTGAGGTCATAAAACAGTGCATGTTGCGCTGCCATACTAAAAAATATGAATACGGCACTTACCGAGAACGTCAGGGCTATGGTATCCGACACAACAAATGCTTTGAAAGATGCTTTCTTTGTTAAGATTGCCATCCCATCTGTGTCGCTGTAACCACCAGGCAAGGTGAAGCCTGCCGCAAAGGTTACTGTTGCCGTAAGTGTTGCCACTATCAAATGGGATATACTTGCCTTTTTCACGGAAGAGATGATTTTGTCCTCCTCCTTATCATCGTCATCTATTTTGCCACCATATTTGCTGTCATCCTTTCTGACGACGTGCTGCAAACTGGAAGGTCTAAAAGGCAGTCTTAAATATTTCTTAAATCCTTCAAATCGGTCATCTACTTGTGCCTGCTGCGAACTGGAAGATCTAAAAGGCCGTCTAAGATATTCCTTACTTCTCTCATGTAGGTGATATAACTGCGGAGATTCTAACGCAGAGATCTGAAATTTGATCAGAGTAAAATTCCTATTAGAGAAAAACAGAAAATTATATATATATATATAATGCATGAGAAGATCAAATAAATGGATATATGATTGACAAATAGGATAAAGTAATAGAAAATTTAGTTAAAAAGCCTTACCGTGCCACATGAAAATTTATTCCGGGAAGAAAAAAAGTTGTCAGAAAAGTTTAACTTTTCTTTGTTCCGTTCCATCTTATCCACCGTTTTGTCCAATATGAAATCTACATCATTAACTCCGAAAGAAGCAAGCAGGTGGAGGGGTGTGTCTCCTTGAGCATCTTTCTCATTTACAAGTCCTCTCACTCTTAATCCATCCTTTATTAATAGCTCACTACCAAAATGAGAAGGGTGCTTCTTCATCATGGCAAAGTGAAAAACATTATTGCCATTCTCATCAACCTGCTCACAACAATCTGGAGCGTGTGACAGCAGCAACTTTACTATGTCCATACAGCCATTGTAACTTGCAATGTGAAGGGCTGTTTTGTTGCTGTTTTTTATTCCAAGGTAGATTACAGACTTGTCTGGTGATCTGTCCAGTAATTGCTTGGTAATTGCAGCGTCACGCATGTATGCAGCACAATGAAGCGGAGACCAGCCATTTTCATCCACTTCGTTGATTAGCATTGGCTTCCATCCTAGTATCTTCTTTGTCATTGCTGATCAAATAAATAAATGAAGAAAGAGAGGTCAAGGAATATTAAAGAAAATTAATTATAAAATGAATAACCTAATGCATTACTATAGGCCCTTATATGCACTACCTTGGTGACGGCAGAGTACAGCAGCATGCAAAGCTGTTCTACCCTCGATGCCTTTGTGATCTGATGAAGGGCTGGTGTCTATGATTATTTCCACCAAGTCCCCATATTCTCTCTCGGCAGCCATGTAAAGAGGAGTGTAGCCTGTACTGTTAGCACCATAGATGAACTGGGGGTCTGCCTCAATCAATAACTTCACCACTTTTGAGTGATGATACCGCACTGCCTCATGCAAGGCTGTGTCTTTCTCCTTATTTTCCATCCTCATCATGGCCTGATCTGCTCCAACCTCACTTTCCATCTCTTGAAGTTCTTTTGCAGCATCAATTAGAGCTTTCACGACCCCCCAATGCCCTTCCCTGGCTGAAAGGTGAAGTGGTGAGTCAAGCTTCAGATTGGGATGCCGCAGGAGAGATGAACATGAATGAAAGTGAAGGATCCAGTTTACGCATTCCAACTGACCGAACTGAGCTGCAATATGGAGGACAGTGTTCTGTTTTGGGGTTCGTTGGAGTTGAAGATGAGCTTCTGAGTACCTTCCCTGGAGGATACTGATATCACCTTCATACAAAGCCTTGTACAAGGCAGCATCCATGTGGGTGATATCAGTTTGGCCATCAGCTGCAATCTGTTTCGACATCTCAGTTTGGCTTGAAAATGTTTCCAAGTTAAGGTTCTGCGATTCTGTAATTTGGTGGGAGCTGGACAGATCCATTATTGGTGTTGGAGGAACAAAGTAATAATCAACTCTCTACATTCTATCTATCCATCATCTATCTATATATATTTATATTTTGTGAACAAGTCCTTTCAAGCTTTTGTCCATGATTGAAAGATATTTTATGTAAGAGCATATGTGGAAGGGTTCTTGTCCACGCATGAAAGATATTTTATTTAGAGCATGTGGAAGGAAAAGTTGTTTGCACATATATATATTTTTCTCTTTCTATCTTTTCTGACAGTTCCCGTTTTTAATCAATTACTTGATCAGATTTTTATGATGGGATTGTGAAGTCACTACAAAATGGATAGACAACTTTGGGCAACACCAATAGGAGATGCTTGTGGAAAAGGATGAAGAAAAGCGCTTTGAAAAATGGTTTTCTTACCCTGTTATACATTGTACAGCGTTTTCAACCAATTCTCTATTTTTCAATTATTCAAGCATTCTACAAAAAAGAACACAATATATATATATATATATATATATATATATATATATCTTAAATTTCTTCTTAAAATTGATATTATATTCAAAATAAATTTTAAAAAAAGAAAATTATTTTCAGTCCAAAACCTATTAAAGGTGTTTTGGAAATTGAAAAATGTTTTTCTTAAGAACAAAATATTGTTCTTAAACAAATCACTTATACATGTCTTGATCAAAATAATTCTCAAAAAATAGTCTTTCAAAATAATTTTTAAAAAAATTATCAATTGAAAAAAAGTTTTCTTAATTCATTCTCATGTAATGCAATAATTTCTAAAGTATTCTTGATAATTTTAATTATTTGTTATAATACTTAACAATTTTTTTTTTAAATATTGAAAAGACTTTAAATTCATTTTGAAAAATAGCTTATCTTATGACAAATTTTTTAAAAATCATTTTCTATATTTTCCTTTTTATTATTTTATAATCATCAATATATTTGTTCTATTTTTAGAAACAAAAATAAAACTAGAATTAGGGAAGATAATAAATATTTTTTAAAGTTAAAAAATGTAATTAAAAATTTATTTATACAATCTACTTTTAAAAATAGTACAAATAGATGTATAAATACATATTTCTTCTCCTTTCTCTTTTTTGGTATTTTCTTTCTCTTTTTTATTTAATTGTTCTATTCAATAGATTTCACTAATTATTAATTATTTATTTATTAAGTAGTAATTGGTCCACTTCTCTCTCATATTTGGATTAACTAATTAATTTGATTTCCATTGTAAGGGGACCCAACTAGTGGCATTTCAAACATGAATCAATGTCAAATACTAATGTTGATAAAGACCAGGTATCTACCATATCAAAGTGGTAGAAGAATCACAAGGCCCTATTACCTTTGTCAAGATATATGTGTTGGCCGTACCATATTTGTTAAGATGTATGTGTTAATATCCCTGAAGCTTTATCATACAAATTAAAATAGTAAGTGGAAATATATCATAACACGACAATTGTTTTTCTATCAACGATTGTTGTTTTGGAGATGAGTAGTCCCTTTCAACTTAGATTCACAATCATAGATATTTTGTATAGCTTATGTTTATATTTGAAAATATTTTATTAAGATATATATATATATATATATATATTTAATGATTAAACAAAAGTAAAGGTATCAATTTGTTTTTCATTCCTAATTTATTCAATGTTATTTTAAAACTCGAAATTCACTCGTATCTTTTTTTTTTATTAAATCAAAATCATCAATATCTCTAGCGTAACCATTGGAAAAATCATGGAAACCTATTGAAAAATCATTAAAAAAATCTATTAATTGTGATAAAGACCGGGTATCCACTATATCAAAGTGGTAGAAGTATCTTAAGGCCCTATCACCTTTGTCAAGATATATGTGTTGGCCCTACCACCTTTGTCAAGATGTATGTGTTAATATTCTCAAAACTTTATCATACAAATTAAACAATAAGTGGAAATATATCATAACATAACAATTGTTTTTTTGACAACAATTGTTTTCTTTGTTAGATGAGTAGTCCATTTCAACATAGGTTCACAATCATAGATATTTTTGTATAACTTATTTCTATATTCAAAGATATTTTATGTCCAATATTGGTTATAACTTTTTGGTAATATATAATATAAATCAATATCAAATATTAATGTATGAAGACTGAGTATCTACCATGTCAAAGGTGGAATAAGTATCTTAAGGCCCTATCACCTTTGTCAAGATGTATGTATTGGCCCTACCGCATTTGTGAAGATGTATGTATTAATATCGTTGAAGCTTTATCATATAAACTAAAACAACAAGTGGGGAAATATATCATAACATAATAATTGTTTTTTTAACAATAATTGTTTTTTTTGGAGATAAGTAGTCCTTTTCAACTTAGGTTCACAATCATAGATATTTTTTTATAGCTTATGTCTATATTCAATAATATTTTATGCACAACATTGGTTGTAATTCAATGTACTTTTCAACTTGATTTCCATCCATTCCTTAGTGAAGAAATATTCTTTGAATATGTCCTCCTCCAAGGATATCACCAAAAAATGCTCTGAATTAGTCCATTTTTCTTCCTCTTTTCTATTTGATTGGCCTATTTGGTGGACATTACTAATTATTATTTATTTTTGAAGTGTTAATTGATTCATTTTTCTCTCATATTCAGACTAGCTAATTAACTTTATTTCCATCCATTCCTTAGTGAAGAAAAATGTTTTGAATATGGCTTCCTCCAAGGATATCACCAAAAATATCTTTGCTAAAGATCACTTGTGTCAAAAAAAAAAAATGAATACATATTTCTTCATTTTTTTTTTTTATTTATCTCTCCCTTTTGGTAAAGATCATGAAATCTCGTTACTAAAGCAAGATCTGACATCATTTTAAGCTATGGATTTTACCCAAAAACTTAAGCTTATAATTCAATCGGGTGACAATACATATCAAGTCATGAACTTGGCGTACACACACATAAATGCAAAGTGATCATTATCTATATATATAACATATTACATAACAAGTAAATTAACCACATAGAAATCTTGGTTCAAGGAATCATCACACTATCTTTGTTATTTCGAATAACAACGACATGGAAAGCCGTTCTACTCATGATGCCAGTGTGAGTTGGTAAAGTGTGAGACTCATCTATGATCTTTTCCACCAAGTCACCTTGTTGGATATGCAGAAGCGTTAATACCCAATTTGGTTGGAGTAATGGGGTTGATAGAAAGAAACACACATGAAGATAAATTTAGGAAAATTAAAAATTTATTATCTTCTATCACTCTCTTTTTGTCATACATTACATAATCTCCTATTTATAACTACTCACACTAAACAAAATAGAAACTCCTAATTCTAACATATAGAAACCTTCTAGGACTTAACAACTCAAAAATATAAACTAGTAATTAGAACAACTACTCAAAATATAATATTCTCCTTTAACCTTTTAGAAACTAAATTTAATTTTAATATTTAGAAAGCTCCTAATTCAAGTTTACTTTCCAACATACCCCCTTAAACTTGATTTGTGACTCTAAATAACATCCTCAACTCTAAAAAATCATCAAACTTGAGAGACTTGGTTAAAATATCCACAATTTGATCTTGAGATTTTGCAAATTTTAATTGCAATTCTTTTTTCGTTTATCAACTAAAAATGGGCCAAATTTAGGGGTCAAGTTACTTATGTGGAAGGTATGAGAATAACCCTTAGACACATCTAAACATGTTACTTAACGGTCTCTAATAAATAATAAGAGAGACTTTAACATTTAATTAGTTAATCAATGTATACAAAAGAAATCAAGAAACTTGATATCTCACATATAAAGATTAGAAAGTGGTTAAAACTGATAATGAAAGAATCATTAAATTTTTTTCTTTTTATTATTTATAATCAACAATATATTTTTCTATTTTATATTTTTAAAAACAAAAATAAAACTAGAATTAAGGAAGATATTAAATATTTTTTAAAGTTAAAAAATATAATTAAAAATTTATTTATATATTCTACTTTTAAAAATAGTACAAATCGACGTATGAATACATATTTCTTCTCATTTTTCCTTTTTGGTATTTTCTTCTTCTTTTCTATTTGCTTGGTTTATTCAATGGATTTCACTAATTATTATTTATTTTTTTAAGTAGTAATTGGTCCTCTTTTCTCTCATATTTGGATTAGCTAATTCACTTGATTTTCATCACAAGGACTTAACCCGTGGCATTTCAATTATAAATCAATATCAAATATTAATATTGATAAAGACCGGGGATATGTCATATCAAAGTAGTAGAAGTATTTTAAGACCCAACCACCTTTGTCAAGATATATATATTAATACCCTTCAAGCTTTTATCATACGAAGTAAAACAGTAAGTGAGAGAATATCATAACACAACAATTGTTCTTCTATAGTCCCTTTCAACTTAGGTTCACAATCATATATATATATTTTGTATAACTTATGTCATATTAAAAGATATTTTATGTACAATATTGATTGTTATTTTGTCGGTAATACTGTTTTTTTGGAGATATCCATCTCTTTCAACTTAGATTCACAGCCTAGATATTTTGTATAGCTTATGTCATATTCAAAGATATTTTATCTACAATTTTGATCGTTACATATTTTGTTGGTAATATATATATATATTTCAAAAGTAAAAAGGTATCAATTTGTTTTTCATTCTTAAATTTATTTAATGTAATTTTAAAACTCAAAATTTACTCTTTTTTTTTTAATCAAATCAAAACATCAATGTCTCTTGTGCAAACATTGGAAAAATAATGGAAACCTATTTAAAAAAATTCTACTAATTGTGATATAATTACAAATAAAAAATAAAAAAAAAATCTATTTTTGAAAAAAAAAGTGAAAAAAGAATTTTTTTTTACAGAAATATTTAATATTTATTTATTTTTTGAAATATATATAAATAAAACATTATTTGTATTTTTACTTTTAAAAATAATACAAAACAAAAATATATCTAGATGAACCTAAGGATATCACCACAGTCTAAATATATTCTAGTTTTGTGCGTAACCCCCCACAAAACATTCCAAGATGATATTATTTTATTAGAAAAGTATCTTGAAGTCATTACTAACTTTTGCTATTCACGTATGTCCATATCCAACTCAAGATTTGTATTAAAGAACAAGTCTCTCAAATACTTTGTTGTAGTTGATTAATTATTGGATGCACCATAAGATTAATAAGACACTTTGAGATGATGTATATTCTGGTGTGATTTTAGAGGAGTGTTGTCTTTTATATTAGTTCCCTTCCATAAGCAAACTCTAAGTCTTCCTTGATAAAAAACCTTACAACATTAAGGTGATTTATTTTTTAGAGGAGTGTGTAGGGACCCCTCCCTCTGATAGCACGTGGCACACATCTCCTGATGACGCGTGACACACATTCTCATCCGGATCAACCTCATCCGGATTTTCCTAAGAGTACACGTGGCGCGCTTCTCCTATCCGGACTACTTTGAGGAGAGGCACACGACACTCACAAACATAACATCCAGACAACTTCCACAACGCATCCGGACGACCGACATATGCTATCCGGATACGTTTGTCTGGATCATTGACTGAAGTAAGCAAGTCTTACACGTTATCACAACAACCTGCCATGGCCCACGTTCCGCCACCTACAGAGTGAAAGGACAAGAATGAAGTGACGGCAAGTCACTTCCCACGATCACTTC
Organism: Vitis vinifera; assembly: GCF_030704535.1. Taxonomy (NCBI): domain Eukaryota; kingdom Viridiplantae; phylum Streptophyta; class Magnoliopsida; order Vitales; family Vitaceae; genus Vitis; species Vitis vinifera. The sequence continues at coordinate 23,160,588 of NC_081809.1, forward strand.
CCATGATCACCTACCATGATCTCTGTCAGCCACCCGTAGGGTGATGATGACCCTGCCACCACCTAGTGTCATCATGACAACACAAAATATTTCCCTACCATTAAAGAGGGAAACAAAGCCTCTGATACTATATATATGAACCTTCATACAAAGAGGAAGGTAAGCTCGCTATACCTAGTAAAAGGTCAACTGATTTATCTTTCTCTCTAACCATGGCTGACAAAACCATCGGAAGGTACGTCCGGACACCCTGTCTGGACGCCTTTTGCAGGTAGTACAACTGAATCAAGAATCTATATTAGTTGAGATCGTGCATCTATCCATTTGGCAACTACGTGGATCACCAAGGACACGAGGCCTCAACATTGGCGCCGTCTGTGGAAAATTTTTCGCTGATTCAGTCACTAGCAAAGATGGCCACACCTTCTCAAAGCCGTTCATCTGGTAAAAGAGAGGAAGATAACTCTGAATGGCGCCGAGCCATCGAAAGAAGACAGTTGGCAAGCGAACGACAACTGAAAGCTCTCCTCCAGGAGACAGAAAGATTAAGAGAAGAAAACGCGGTATTACGCATCCAGGCTTCAACATCAGGGCCTCCTCATCGCTAGCATTCAAGAGGCCAAGTAGCAAACTCAAGGCCAAAACCAGAGTCAATATATCCTGGGACAGTTGGAGCTCTCCTAGAAACAGGCAACGTGAGGCCACATGAGCCACACACGCCCATACCTCGAGCTCCTCATGAGGAAAGCTCGGACTCTACTCATTTTTCAGCAAAAAGGCAACGCGATAGAAAATCCCAGTTGTCAAATTCAATGCGCGCGAGACTAGGCCCACAAGAGCCTGGAAAACCAAGGCCACCAGTAGCCACAACCTGGGCAGCACGCCCTGACCCTATGGTCACCCCCATGGTGCAGAACGTGCTCCTGCACCGTGACCCTATGGTCACCCCCATGGTGCGGAACGTTCACTCGCACCTAGCGGTACGACAAGATGGGAGAAACCTCCCAAACGAGCCACCCATTGGCTCCATCAGCAAAAGGCTGGACGACATGCTCTCCACGCCTTTCTACTCTCATATCATCCATTACGAGCCCCCAAGGGGATTCCTCGTACCAAAATTTTCCACATACGATGGGTCCAATGACCCCTTTGATCATATCATGCATTATCGACAGCTCATGACGCTCGATATTGGCAACGACGCGCTACGATGCAAAGTATTCCCCGCCAGCCTACAAGGGCAGGCCCTCTCATGGTTTCATCACCTACCTCCCAACTCTGTTGACAATTTCAGGGACCTGTCCGAAGCCTTTGTGGGGCAATACTTGTGCTCCGCTCGACACAAGCAGAATATCAGCACTCTGCAAAACATAAAAATGCGAGATAATGAATCCTTAAGGGAGTTCGTAAAGCGGTTTGGTCAAGCCGTACTTCAGGTAGAGGCTTGCAGGATGGATGCTGTCCTGCAGATCTTCAAACGAAGCATCTATCCAGGCACCCCATTTTTCGAATCGCTAGCTAAAAAGCCTCCTACAACGATGGACGACTTGTTCAGACGTGCAAACAAATACTCAATGCTCGAAGATGATGTACGAGCAGCCACCCAGCAAGTCTTAGTTGCTGGACAAGCATCTAGAAGTGGCATGGAAAGAAGTGCCAAACTTCTGGACCGGCCAAGGCCGTCCGACCGAAGACAGGAGGGGCCAAGTCACCCGGAAAGGCAACCCCTCACGCTTCTTTCCATATCATATGAAAAACTTCTCCCTATGATCCAAGGCTTGTCCGACTTCAGGTGGCCTAGACCCCAAGGAACGGACCCATCCAAAAGAGATCATAGCAAGAGGTGTGTCTTCCACAAGGAACATGGTCACACAACAGAGACATGCAGGTGCCTCCAGTATCTGGTCGAGAGGCTCATCAAGGTAGGACATTTAAAGCAATACCTCCGCTCAGATACTGGAGGAAGAGACGCTTCCCAAAATCACAACTCTAGAGCCCCTAGGGCCCCAGCCGCCACCAAGGCCGTTATAAACTATATTAACGGAGGCCCATCTAACGAGGAGTATGACTCCAAATGAAAGAGGCAAAAGTTGTTGCGGGCTGCATCAGTACGCGAACGTATCAACTCCATCCGGCCTGGATTAACTGGAGGGGGCTCTTGCCCCATAGATGGGACAATCATTTTCCCACCGGTAGACCCCACCCGGACACTGCAGCCACACCGCGACGCCCTCATCCTATCCCTAGAGATAGGAGACTTCGACGTGAGACGCATTTTGGTTGACCCAGGCAGCTCGACCAATCTTGTGCAAGCATCGATCGTTACCCACATGGGGCACAGTCTCACGAGCCTTGAAAACCCTGGGCGAATCCTATCCGGATTCAACGGGTCATCAACTACGTCCTTGGAAGACATTGTACTGCCGGTCCAAGCTGGCCCAGTCACTCTCAACGTACAATTTTCGGTGGTACAAGATTTATCACCCTTCAATATCATCTTAGGGCGCATATGGCTACACTACATGAAAGTCATCCCCTCTACATATCACCAAATGGTAAGTTTCCTTACCAAGGATGGGCAAATTGATCTATATGGCAGTCAGTTAGCCGCTCGCCAATGCTACCAAATAGCACGAGAAATAGGGACCAGCCAGGAGGATGCATCCCTCCCTGAGTCCGGCAATGCACATAATCAATAGCTATTATTGGGTCCGGTGGACAAAGATCCCCCGACAGCAGATCCCTTGCAAACAATCCAAATTTCGGAAGAAGGAACTCACCTTACGAATATCAGTTCCCTTCTGACACCGGAAGAGACCCAGAACATGCAAAACTCCCTCAGACAAAACCATGACATCTTCGCATAGGCACATTCTGATATGAAGGGAATTCATCCCTCCATTACTTCTCATAAGCTTAACGTCTTGCCAACAACCAGACCCATCCGGCAGAAGGTTAGGCGTTTTCACCCGGACAGACAGAAAATTATCCGGAGTGAGATTGACAAATTGCTAGAAGTCGGATTCATTAGAGAAGTCGATTACTCGGACTGGTTGGCAAATGTAGTAGTGGTACCCAAAAAAGAAGGCAAATGGCGTGTGTGCGTCGACTACACCAACCTCAATAATGCATGCCCAAAAGACAGTTTTCCTTTGCCACGAATAGATCAGATTGTGGATTCCACTACTGGGCAAGGGATGCTCTCTTTCCTGCACGCTTTCTCCGGATATCACCAAATTCCTATGTCCCCGGCTAACGAAGAAAAAACAGCATTCATAACGCCACACGGTCTCTATTGCTACAAGGTCATGCCATTCGGACTCAAAAATGCAGGCGCCACTTATTAGAGACTGATGACAAAGATCTTCAAACCTCTGATAGGCCACACGGTAGAGATATATATTGATGATATCGTGGTTAAAAGCAAAACCCAAGAGGAGCATGTCCTCCACTTGCAAGAAGTTTTTCACCTTTTGAGGAAGTATGACATGAAGCTAAATCCTTTTAAATGCGCCTTTGGCGTAAGTGCTGGCAAATTTCTGGGATTTATGGTCAGCCAAAGAGGGATAGAGGTTAGCCCGGATCAAGTCAAGGCAGTCATGGAAACACCTCCCCCCAAGAGCAAGAAAGAGTTACAACGCCTCACAGGCAAACTCGTCGCACTAGGGCGTTTTATAGCCCGCTTCATTGATGAATTGCGACCCTTCTTCTTGGCAATACGAAAAGCTGGAGCAAACGGATGGACAGACAGCTGTCAGAACGCTTTTGAAAATATCAAACACTGCCTTATGCAGCCGCCCATCCTAAGCAGTCCCATCCCTAAAGAGAAATTGTACATGTATCTGGCTGTATCAGAGTGGGCAATTAGTGCTGTTCTATTCCGCTGCCCCTCACCCAAGGAGTAGAAACCTATTTACTACGTCAGTAGAGCGTTGGCGGACGTAGAAACCAGGTATTCAAAAATGGAGCTAACAGCCTTAGCCCTTCGGAGCGCCGCCCAGAAGCTCCGCCCCTATTACTCGGTGGTCGTGTTAACTGACCAACCCCTCTGTAACATTCTCCACAAGCCAGACTTAACCGGAAGAATGCTTCAATGGGCCATCGAATTGAGCGAATTTGGAATCGAGTTCCAACCCAGATTGTCCATGAAAGGCCAAGTAATGGCTGACTTCGTACTGGAATACTCTCAAAGGCCCAGCCAACGCCAGGAACCAAATGAAGAAAAATGGTGGACTTTGCGGGTCGATGGAGCCTCACGATCATTAGGGTCCGGAGTTGGGCTTCTGCTACAGCCCCCAATAGGGGAACATCTGGAGCAAGCCATCCGGTCGGGATTCCCCGCCTCCAACAATGAAGCAGAATACGAAGCCATCCTATCCGGATTGGACCTCGCCCTGGCTCTATCCGTCTCCAAGCTCCGTGTTTATAGCGATTCTCAACTTGTGGTCAGGCACGTCCAGAAGGAATATGAAGCTAAATATGAGCGCATGGCGCGATACCTGGCTAAAGTAAGGGACACCTTGCAACAATTCACCGAGTGGACAATCGAAAAAATCAGACGAATTGAAAATGGACGTGCCGACGCCCTAGCAGGCATAGCTGTCTCCCTCCCCATCAAAGAACCCATATTGTTGCCTATACATGTGCAAGCCAACTCTTCCGTCGCGGAAACCTCCATTTGCAATACCATTGAGGCAAGCCAAGCAGATAGCCAAGAATGGACGAACGACATTATAGGGTACCTCCGGACAGGCGCTCTGCCCGGAGATCCCAAACAGGCACACAAAATCCGAGTGCGAGCTGCCCGTTTCACCTTGATTGGGGGGCACTTGTACAAGCGATCCTTCACAGGTCCCTATCTCCGGTGCCTAAACCATTCAGAAGCCCTATATGTGTTAGCAGAATTGCACGAGGGAGTATGTGGAAATCATTCTGGAGGACGATCTCTAGCGCACAGGGCCCATTCTCAAGGATATTATTGGCCCACGATGAAGAATGATGCGGCAGCCTACGTCAAAAAATGCGACAAATGTCAACGACATGCCCCCATACCACACATGCCGTCGGAGACGTTGAAACCAATTTCAGGTCCCTGGCCCTTCGTGCAGTGGGGTATGGATATAATAGGACCCTTACCAACCGCACCTGCTCAGAAGAAATTCCTACTTGTTGCCACAGATTACTTCAGTAAATGGGTAGAAGCCGAAGCATACGCTAGCATCAAAGACAAGGATGTCACCAAGTTCGTATGGAAAAACATCATCTGCCGCTTTAGAATCCCTCAAACCATCATAGCCGACAACGGTCCATAGTTTGACAGCATCGCATTCCGGAATTTATGTTCAGAACTAAGCATCCGGAATACATACTCCACACCGCGTTATCCTCAAAGTAATGGACAAGCAGAAGCCACAAACAAGACTCTAATCACTGCCTTAAAGAAAAGGCTTGAGCAAGCCAAAGGAAAATGGGTGGAGGAGTTACCCGGCGTCCTGTGGGCTTATCGAACCACACCCGGACGGTCGAGAGGAAACACTCCCTTCGCCCTCGCATATGGTATGGACGTAGTCATTCCTACCGAAATAGGGCTACCCACTATCCGGACTAAGGCAGCAAAGCAGGATGATGCAGATGCAGAGTTAGGAAGAAACTTGGACTGGGCAGATGAAGTAAGGGAAAGCGTATCCATTCGGATGACAGACTATCAACAAAGGGCATCCGCTCATTACAATCGCAAAGTAAGGCCCAGAAGCTTCAAAAATGGTATGTTGGTCCTTAGAAAAGTTTTTGAAAATACTACTGAAACAGGAGCAGGAAAATTTCAAGCCAACTGGGAAGGCCCCTACATAGTATCCAAAGCAAGTGAGAGTGGAGCTTATCATCTACAAAAGCTAGACGGAACTCCATTACTCAGACCATGGAATGTGTCTAATTTAAAGCAGTATTATCAATAAAAGAAAGAGACAAGCACAAATATGAAGAAATATGTTTCATTAATATTTGTGAAAATTGTATACAAAAAGTTCTCCGGACTACAAAAATACAGAGAGAAGATTGCAGTAAAAATTACAAAAAGAAAAGCTCTCATGGAGTAGGCTTGTCGAGTAGCTTCTTCTCTTCACCCGGAGGAATTAAAGGGATGTCCCGCTTGATGCCATGTTTCTTCATACAGCAGCGATAGCCGAAGAAGAACATTTCATCTACTTGCTTCTGGTAGTCCGCTTCAAGCTTCTCCCTCTCTACAGCAAACTCACCCTCCAACTCTTCTTTTTGCGCTGATAAACGTAGCTGCAAGTCTTCTCTTTGCTTTTTCTCAATAGATACCTCCGTCCGGAGTTGCCTCACCTCCCCCCTCAGGTGGGCCATCTCATCCTCCGCCTCATGCAGGCGGGCATCCATCGATTCCTCCCGGCTCTTTGCCTTAGCTAAATCTGCCCGGAGAGCCTCGTTGTCTCCTCGAATGGCAGATAAACTGGCTTCAGCCTCCTCCAGTCTCAAGCGCAACGTATCTTCACTATTTCTGCGCTGAGAGGTGAAGACCTTCATGTAATCAGCGGTCCGCAGCAAGTCAGTAAACAAGTCATGTTGTTGGGCCATGCCGCGAAGACCGCTCACCAGCTGCAGGTGAACACACAAAACAAGAGCAAAGTTACAAACCATACCACAAGCACATCAGTATGACAAAGAAAATGAAGAAGTAAACTATACCGTTTCCACCACTTCGAACATTTTTGCTGAAGGCATGGCAATATCCGAGCCGGGTGGAATCCGTTTCAGCTTCTCTTCTAACTCCGCGTAGCTGAAAGCGCTAGCAGAGATGCAAGATGCATTATCAACAGGATTTCCCCTTGATGAAGCATTGGAGAATGACCCCTCCTCCGGGTCTGGGGCCCTATCAGTCTCGGCTGGCTGGGTCACTCCGGGTGAAACCCCATCCGGGACCACCACCGGGGCGGGTGGGTTCTCTGCTGCCATCTCCGCCTCGCTCTCCTCCGGATGATCATCCTAGACGGACGAGCAACTGACTTCGATGGTTTCCAAGAACCGATCTTGAAGCCGCCCGATGAGGCAGGACTTTAAGTTACGCGCCGAATGCGACTTCCTTGAAACTGGCCCCTTCACCAGTACAAGGGCAAGAGGGCTTGACCTGCAAGGAGGCAAACCTTGGCTTTCTGCCCCCACTTCTTCCCTTGGGGGTGCCGAAAGAGGCGATGCGGCCGCACAATAAGCCCCGGCTGCATCTGCATCCGGATGGGGAGAACCGGGCTGATTTATTGAAGTCGCCTCCTCAGCCAGCAGAGCCAGGCATTCAGCCGCCAACAGTAAAGACCCCGAGTGGTTCAAACCCGCGAGATGTCCGGGACCACTTGAAATAGAGGGCAAGGGGGGAACCTCCGGCTCTCTTATTATTACCTCATTCACATAAGTTGAAGAAGGAATTACAAACTCCTTTGGAGGAGTGGGGAGTTTCACTTCCTTCACCTTATTTGAAACCTTCTTCTTCTTCTTTGCTGGAGCACCAGCAGGTGGAGAAGACGCGGGCCGTTTGCCACCCGGAGCCTTCCGCAAGAGCCCTTCTTTCATTTTTACCTCCCGATTAGTGAGGCGGGCTTTGCGTGTCCGGGCGTCTGCCTTCTGCACCGCCGCGTAGAAGGGCAGATCTTGAAGAACGAAGTGCTCCCCAGCCACAACCTCTTCAAGCATCCGCCTTGGGAGTATGTTCAGCACGTACGACTGAGGCTCCCGGGTGACCGAACGGAGGTTCTACGCGGAAAGCAGCATGTCACAACTCCGCTCGGCCGCCGCAATCTCAAAGAGCCTGTTCAAACGATCGAACGAGGCCTTCTCCACCCACTCCACCAATCTCCCCCTTTTATCCTGGCATGCACCCAAGAAAGCAAAAGTATGTCAGCAACCCAACAATGCTGACCTACATTCACAAAACATGGAAAGACAAGAAATAATTTAATCATACCGGGGACCTTCAACGATTGGTTGGGAGTGAATGGCCTGTCCGGATGCTCCGCCAAACCCGCCCATACGCCCTTGACCAACACATGTCCCTTCGCGGCCCCCTTGGTCGAGTCCGGCAGATTGATCACCAACTACATGGACGGAAGGCAAGCAACAAAGCTGAAGATGTCAGTCTTCAGCTTCTTGATCGAATAAATAAAAAGAACCTCCAGCATTGAGAGGTCCAAGTTGAACAGCATGTTCAGGATGCTGCACCCCATCAGCACCCGGACCATGTTAGGATGAATATACGCCGGAGGAATCTGGGTGAAGTGCAGAAACTCCTTGAACAAAGACGGCAGGGGAAACCGGAACCCAGCGTTGAACTGCTCCTTGCTAAAGAAAATAGCATGGTCTTCATTGTTCTCAGTCGATACAGCCTCCCCGTCAGTAAGTTCAACAAATACACCGTTGGGAATGCAGAACCGTTCGCGGAACTCCTTCGCACTCAATTTATCCACAGACTTTTTGGCATGAGCATCGCCGCATGGGCCAGATGAGGTCGCTTCCTGGTTCGTAGACATTTTTTCCAGCTTCATAAATCTGCATGGAAGAAGTACCAACAGTCAAAACACAACAAACTGGTCCCACAACCCTAAACGACAAAAACTCTCAGACAAACCCCACATCGCCAGTATCCCCATCCCAAAACCTTGACTCTACCCCAAAGAAAAACCTCCAACCCACAAAAGACGCAGGGGGGCAACAGAAACACTAAGCACACCCAAAAACACAGTCCATACCCCCCCTCCCTCCACCCACCGGAAAACCCTAGAAACCAAAAAACACCAATATCCACACACACAGTCGCAAGCAACTTGCCCAAGCAAACCAGCAACAACCGACAACGACAAAAGCAAACCAAAGGAAAAGACAAGACAAACGAACGTACCAAGTAAAAACAGGGAAAATAGGGTTGAACATCGCAAATGCAGTCATCGGTACAACGCGAAAATCATCGGTAGAAAATTCTAGGGCTTCACTCAGAAAACGAAGGTACGCAGAAGGTAGAAGAAGAAACACTCTCAGAAAGAAACGCAGTAGGAAAGATGCAATAGAAGGCACAGTATGCTATTTATAGGGCGACAACCCCTCAGTATATCAAACGCTCAGCTACGCCATCATTGAAACGACATGCTGCCTGGGAATACACAGAGACGACGGCTCATCATAAATGCTCTTCTCTCTCTTTGCCCCCGCTCGCCACGTGGCCCAATGAGCGCAAAAAATAACATCAGTTTCAAAAAACCAATTATTTTTAACCCGCCCATTTTTTGCTCAGGCAAAATAGGCAAGTTAAAAAGGGGGCATTATAGGGACCCCTCCCTCTGATAGCACGTGGCACACATCTCCTGATGACGCGTGGCACACATTCTCATCCGGATCAACTTCATCCGGATTTTCCTAAGAGTACACGTGGCGCGCTTCTCCTATGTGAACTACTTCGAGGAGAGGCACACGACACTCACAAACATAACATCCAGACAACTTCCACAACGCATCCGAACGACCGACATATGCTATCCGGATACGTTTGTCCGGATCATTGACTGAAGTAAGCAAGTCTTAGACGTTATCACAACAACCTGCCATAGCCCACGTTCCGCCACCTACAGAGTGAAAGGACAAGAATGAAGTGACGGCAAGTCATTTCCCACGATCACTTCCCACGATCACCTACCACGATCTCTGTTAGCCGCCTGTAGGGTGATGATGATCCCGCCACCACCTAGTGTCATCATGACAACACAAAATATCTCCCTACCATTAAAGAGGGAAACAAAGCCTCTGATACTATATATATGAACCTTCATACAAAGAGGAAGGTAAGCTCGCTATACCTAGTAAAAGGTCAACTGATTTATCTCTCTCTCTAACCATGGCTAACAAAACCATCGGAGGGTGCGTCCGGACACCCTGTCCGGACGTCTTTTGCAGGTAGTACAACTGAATCAAGAATCTATATTGGTTGAGATCGTGCGTCTATCCATTTGGCAACTACGTGGATCACCAAGGACACGAGGCCTCAACAGAGTGTTTTGGTAAAAGTGCATGGCTCTTTCAAAGTTATATCCATATTTTCAAAGTTCCCTGTCTAAATAGGATTTTCTTTTTCTTTCTATCATGGATAGGAATAGCTTGTAAAGATTTAGGAAAATAATTTTTTTTTTAATAAATTTTAATATATGTTAGATTTAAAATAAAAAGTTATACTCACAAGTCATCCATTATTTTATGCCTTTTGTCAAATTTAACAATATTGATGCCTTAAATGTGAAAGTTGAAAATTTATCCAAAAAAATGTTTTTTTTTTGTTATACTGTCAAATACCTTTTTTCCTTGTATTAAAAAAGAGAAAATAAACTTAGGATTACAAATTATATTTTCCAAAAATTTTAGAAAATATGTATTTCTAATTGGGCTGTGTTGTAGTATGTGGCTCATATTGAGGGAAAGACATATATGGAGAAAATGGGCAAATATCGGAGTGAAACAACAACATTTGTCATTCAAGCTTGTATTTTTATTGTTAAGGGCAAACGATAGGTTGAGGGGTTTTAATTTCATTACATGAAGGTTAGTATAAATATCCTTTTATGTAACTCTAATTTGATATATAGTAAAAATCTTCTTCCTTATTCCCATGGACGTAGGGCAATCCATCGAACCACGTTAAATCTATGTGTTTATTTTGTTTTTCTCTAATTTCTTCACCAGGAATCGTTGCATGAAGACCAACATGTTGTTATGTACAATAGTGATGAAGGCGAACACACCTAAAGAATCCGCTGGACCAAATACATCCCACTTGCCCTTTTTTTTTTTTTCCAATGCTTTAAATATCAATTTGTTGGGCAATTAAAAATTTCTTTCAAGTAATTTTAAAACTTACAAGTCATCCATATTTATTGTTTTTTATAACCAAATCAAGAAACTTGGTATCTTTCATGCAAAGATTACAAAGTGGTCAAAACCCATTAAAATTAAAAAAAAAAAATCATTAATTTTTTAATTTTTAATATTATATAATTATCAATACATATTTTTATTTTAAAAACAAAAATAAAATTAGATTTAACTAAGAAAGATATTAATATTTATAAAATTAAAAAATGTAATTAAAAATTTATTTACATACTTTTAAAAATAGTAAAAATAGAATTATGAATACATCTCTTCTCATTTTTGGTAAAAATAACTAGTATTAAGGAAATTATGAATACATGTTTCTTCCTCTTTTCCTCTTTTATTGTTTTCTTCCTCTTTTCTATTTGATTTGCCTATTGGTGAATGTCACTAATTATAATTCATTTCTTAAGTTGTAATTGGTTCATTTCTTAAAATTTTCCGCCAAATTGATGGAAAACGTCAGGCCAAAAGTATATATACTTTATCACCATTCTTTATAAAAGAAAAAGAAATTCTTAACCAAAAAAAAAAAAAAAACCATGGTTTAATATTAATAGTCTAACAAAAATATTAGGAGCTAAATTAGGACATAAATAAAAATATAAATCAAATTGGAAAACAAAAATTAGCGCCCTTAGGTCATTTTTTTTTTGTACTTAATTTAAAAAAAATAATAATTAAAGAACTTTTTTTTTAAAATTTTTTTTTATAATCTTAGAGTGTTTGGTAAGTTATTTTTTAAAAATAGTTTTAAAAATAAAAAATAAAACTTGTTTAGATAAGTTGCTTTCAAAAATAATTTCTTTATTTTGATTTTGTAAAAACACTATAAATTTAATTTATATAATATCATAGTGTCATGCACGACATGGAGACTCTTGGATCTTGGTCCACTAGGCGTACAACTGAATCATTGCATTTGAAAAAATGAAATGAATATAAAACGTCCACTAGGCGTACAACTGAATCATTGCATTTGAAAAAATGAAATGAATATAAAACGTCCACTAGAGGAAAGTGACTTGGGACCACAGCATTGTGGAGGCATTCGCACCCTGTTCCCTTTGCTGTAGTAATATAAGACGCAGAGGCGGTGGATTATGGTGTTGTGAAAGATTTGAGAGAGGTGGAGACGGCTGTAGAGCTTAAGCACACCCATGGATCCATCCACATCCACTTCCACTTCCAACCATGCTTTAGAATTACAGAACCTTAACTCAGTTTCTAGTGCGAACCAGGAGGATGTCACATACATGCCTCCTAAAATTTACAGGGCTGCAGCACAAGGCTCCACCGATATTATCCGCAGGAGAATGCCCAGAGCTGTCCATTATTTAACACCCAATAAGAACACTATCCTCCACATTGCAGCCCAATTCGGTCAACCGAAGTGCGTTGAATGGATCATTCGACATTACAGTGGGGATTCATCCCCACTGCAGTGGCCCAATCTGAAAGGGGACTCCCCCCTCCACCTTGCGGCGAGAGAAGGGCATCTAGAGGTCGTGAAGACTATTATTCATGCTGCGAAAACAGTTTCCGAAAGAGATATTGAGAGTGGGATTGGAGTGGATAAGGCCATGCTGAGGATGGCCAACAATGAGCATGACACAGCCTTGCATGAGGCAGTCCAGTATCATCATCCGGAGGTGGTGAAGTGGTTGATCGAGGAAGATCCCGAGTTTACATATGGTGCTAACTTTTCTGGTGGGACTCCTCTATACATGGCTGCTGAGAGAGGGTTTAGAGACTTGGTGAAAATAATCATAGAGAACACTAATCGCGATCGACTGGCTCACACTGGCCCCATGGGTAGAACAGCTTTGCACGCAGCTGTGATTTGCCGTGACCCAAGTAGGCATATTCTTTTCCTGAATCTACCATATTTCCTATGTGGTTTATTCATTAATATTACAGGTATAACATATATAGTGTTGAATAACAAGTTTTAACCTAGCTAAACTATGGGGTTACAATTTCTTCATAACTTCTAATCTTTCTCAAAAAATATTTTGATAAATTTGTTTGAGTATATATATATATATATATATATATATATATATATATATATATATATATATGCTTGGTGGTTGATTGTTTCAGCTGTTTAAATGTTATATTCCAAATAGTTGAGTTACTTTTTAACCTGACATGCATGATTAAATATGAGAAGACTAAAGAAAACTTGTTTCTTAATTTCTTATACTCTTCTAATTTTTTTCTTTCTTTTCATTTTATGTATGTGTTGATCAGTAATGGTAAAAGAAATTCTGAGATGGAAGTCAGATCTAAGAAAAGAAGTGGATGAAAATGGGTGGTCTCCACTTCACTGCGCTGCATACTTGGGTTATGTTCCAATAGCGAGGCAATTGCTTCATAAATCTGATAATTCTGTAGTCTACCTAAGGGTCAAAAACTATGACAACAAGACAGCTCTTCATATTGCAGCCACCCGTGGAAACAAGCTCATAGCAAAACTGTTGATGTCACGCTATCCAGATTGTTGTGAGCAAGTGGATGTTAATGGAAATAATGTTGTTCACTTATTCATGATGCAAAGAAGATGTTTCAGAAGCTTCATAAAGATTCCCTGGATGAATGTGAGAGCACTTATAAATGAGAAGAATGTTGAAGGACAAACACCTCTCCATCTGCTCGCCCATTCCCAGCTGAGATGTCGTTCTTTCATATTGAAAAAGGAAGTGGATAAGATGGCACTTAACAACCAAAACTCAACTGCTTTGGACGTAATTTTACTGGCCGAGGATTTATTTGGAAAAAAGGTAAGCATGTCTGTCTAACTTTATTAATTTCCCAAATAGCAAGGAAATGGTGATCTGCTCCATTAATTGAAGCCAAGGTACTGTATACTCTGTTTTCTCTGATTAAATTTCAGGATTTTATCATATCAACACTGAAAAGGGCCAAAGCTAGAGTCGGGCCTTTGTTTTGGCAGAAGGCTATGAGGAAAGACAAGGACAAGAAAAACGAGGACAAGAAAGACGAGGACATGAGCCAAAGCAAACGTAGTAAAGGTTTAGACACCTCTTTCTTAAGGGAAGCAGGTCAGAGCCATTTGATTGTGGCCGCACTTGTCGCGACTGTATCGTTCGCAGCAGGTTTTACACTGCCCGGCGGTTATAAGGATGGTGACGGCATGGCCATTTTAAGCAACAATCCAGCTTTTAAAGCATTTGTTGTGTCTGATTCCCTGGCTCTGGTGCTCTCTGTGACTGCTGTATTGTTTTCTTTTTATACTGCATTGGCTAAAACAAAGAAGCGAGTCAATTTATTTGTAAGGCCGGCGTATTGGCTCACCAAGTTGGGTGTAGGAGCAATGGTGGTAGCATTCTTTACCGGCTTATACACCGTACTGCCGCATCACTCAGGGATTGCAATTTCTACTTTTATCATCTGCATCTGCTGTTCAGTTTTCAGCATAATCTCTGGTTCGGTACCCCAAAGGTGGATCACAAAATGTACTAAATTTAGGTCACGTTGAGAATCTCACAATCATATATGTGTTTGATATATACAAAGAATATTGGATGAGGAAATTATCAGTAAATCAGAATCGTGTGTTAACATTTATATAACTAATTTTAATTATATTTTATTTTCTTTGATATTTTTAATAGTACTACAACCAAACATTAAAAATAATAACCTTTTTTAACATTTTTTTCATAATGCTTTTGAAGAATCAAACATAACCTTAATGTTAAAATTGAATAGAATATAATTATTTTGTATCCGTAAAAACTTGCTACTTTGACAAACTAGAGATAATTTTTATGTTATCAACAATTGTGAAGTTGGGTCAATTTAAAGCTAAATCAATTTCCCAAACATCAACAAATAAAAACAAAATTAAATAGTCAAATATCTTATTTTTCTAGAGTTGGAAGTACATCTAAACACTGCAATTGTTTTTCTAGAGGTAAGTAGTTCCTTTCAATTTAAGTCCAATTTCAAAGATATTTTCTATAGCTCTACATTTCACATTCTATATATTTTGTGAGCAATTCTCTTCAAGCTTTTGCCCATGATTTAAAGATATTTTATGTAGAGCATATGTGGAAGGGAAAGTTGTTTGCACGTATATATTTTTCCGTGTCTTTCTTGTGAAGTTTTTCTGTCTTTTTAGACATCTCCCATTTTTATTTACTTGATGAGATTTTTATCCAATCACACTCCCGCCTCAATAATTTGGCTATATTAAACCCATTTAACACCATTTTATTATTTATTTTTCTAAATTGTAATGCTTCATATTTCTCTCATATTTGAACCAACCAATCAGCTTCGTTTCACGCTCATTCCTTGATTCACCCATTTGATAAGTGACTTTCAATCATAAATCAATATAGAATATTAATAATAAGAAAGGTCAGTCGATACCTACCATATCAAAGGGTGGATGTGTGTTAAATTCCTTCCAGCGTTATTATAAGAAGCTGTCTAGAGATGAGTCGTTGCTTTCAAATCATGTCCATATTTCTGAGATATTTTATGTAACTTAAGTCCATATTCAAAGATATTTTAAGTAAAACATGGGTGTAGAGGAAAGTTACTTACTCAAATACCATATTCTCTTCTATGGATAAGATAATGTTTGGTTCTAATTTCATATGTAGTATAATTTTAATTCTTAATTTTAAGAAAATAATAAAAATAAAAATAAACAGTAAATAAAAGATTCATTCCCAAATTTGTTTAAAGTGATTTTAAATATCACAACTCATTCTCATTATATTTATAATGCAATCAAGTAACTTGCTGTCTCACATGTAAAGATTAAAATGTGGTCAAAACTTATCAAAAGAATCATTAAATATTTTTCTATTTATTGTTATATAATCATCATTATATTTTTGTGTATTTTTAAAAACAAAAATAAAACTAGTTTTAAGAAAAATATTAAGTATTTTTAAAAGCTAAAATTCAATTGAAAATTTATTTATATATTCTACTTTTGAAAATAGTGAAAACCAAAGCATATTTAAATGCATTTTTTTTCCTCTTTTATATCTTTTGTGCACATATTGACTTTTCACAAGAAAATGGACAAAGCAGCTATGGGAATAAAAAAATAGAAAATGTTTATGGTATCAAAACCTAGTTATGTTTTTTATAAAAGGAAGAAAAAAATGAATGAATTATATATATATATTAAGGATCAATGTGAGGTAAAATCCCAAGGATATTACCAAAAATATTTTGGTAAAGATCACCGGAGTCAAGGAAATAATGAGCACATATTTATTATTATTATTATTATTATTATTATTATTATTATTATTATTATTATTTTCATATTTTGTTTCTATTTTCTATTTGATTGGCTTATTTGGTGATGTTACTAAACATTTTTTTATGAGGTAGTTGGTTAGTTTTTCTTTCATATTTGGACTCACTAATTAACTTTATTTTCATCCATTCCTTAATGAAGAAAAATGCTTTGAATATGTCCTTCTCTATGGACATCACCAAAATTTTCTGGTAAAGAGCACTAGTGCGAAGGAAATTATGAATATATATTCGTTGCCACCGACACACCCCCCACTTCCCTTATTCCTTTCGGTATTTTCTTCTTCTTTTTATTTTATTGGCCTATCTATAGGACGCTACTAATTATTGTTTATTTTTTAAGTCGTAATTAGTCCTTGTTTCTCTCATATTTGAACTAGCTAATTAACTTGATTTTCATTCATTCCTTAGTGAAGAAAAATGTGAATTAGTCCATTTTTCCTCCCTTTGATTAATGGTCCATTTGGAGGACATTACAAATTATTATTTATTTTTTAAGCGGTAATTGGTCCATTTTTCTCTCATATTTAGACTAACTAATTAACTTGGTTTCCATCCATTACTTAGCAAAGAAAAATGCTTTGAATTTGTCCTCCTCCACGAATATCTCAAAAAATAATTTGGCAAAGATGACCAATATCAAGGAAATTATGAATATATATTTTTTCCTTTTTTATTTATTTATTTTGCAATTCTCTTCCTTTGTTCTATTTGACTAACCTATTTGGTGGACGTTACTAGTTATTATTTATTTTTTAAGTGATAATTAGTGTTTTTTTTCTCTCATTTGGATTAGTTGATTAACTAGATTTCAATCCACTCCTTAGTGAATTGGCATTTGAAACATAAGTCTATATCAAATGTTAATAATCATAAAGACTGATCTACCATATCAAATTGGTAGATTGGCCCTAAAACCCAACTAGCTCAATCAAGATATGTGACATCCCACATCGGATAGGGGAGAAAGTTCTTGGTGCTATATAAGTATGGACTTCTCGTAACCCTATAGACACTTTTTAAAGTCGTGAGGATTCCTTTGGATTCAAAGTAGACAATATCTAAACGGTTAGGAGTGGGTCATTACAAATGGTATCAAAGTCGATCCCCGACCTCGGTGTGGGGTTTGTTTGGCTCCATAAGGGTGTTTGTCTGTTTGGGTCCACAATCCTGTGGGACACAACGAGGACATTGTGTCTGCATGGGGGGGTGTTTGTGACATCCCACATCAGATAGAGGGGGAAAGCTCCTGGTGTTATATAAGTATGACTCCTCGTAACCCTGTAGACGCGTTTTAAAGTCGTGAGGGTTCCTTTGGGTTCAAAGCGGACAATATCTACACAGTTGGGAATGAGTCCTTATTTTATTTTCCCATGTGTGATGATGATGTGCTCTCATCCCAGTATTTCAAGTCGAGCATGTCAATCCCTTCATTCCACCGCTAGGTTTTGATCCAGGAGTCTTAGTTTGGGAGATCCATTCGAGTTTGGGGTTTGAGAGTCACTTGTTAGATTGTGCTGGTGTAGCCTTCAGCTTACTTGGTTTGTGGCGTCATTGTTAAAAAAAAAAAAAAAAAAAAAAAAAGAATAAGCTTGTTCCCTGTTCACTTCATTGATGTTTGAGTTAACCTTGTTAGCCTTTAGTATCACGGCTCAGTCATCAAATGTCGTTTTACGTAAAAGGAATTTTATTTTTCTTTTGAGAGTGAGTGAGAGCATTGTATGATCTATTTTTGCATGGTTCTGGGAGATACGTTGGGAGTGAGGATTGGGTTTCCTTAGTGTTGGGTCCCCTGGATCATTATCTACATCACCATTCTCATCCTACTGTGGCCTGCTTCGACCTGTCATTATTGGGGTGAGTTGTTCATGGTTATCACACATTGCCATGTTTTCTATCCCGGTTATTTTCACTATTTTCCTCTGCACTCCTTCATCATTTGTCTCATCCCTTTGTGTTTTTCTTCTGCCCTCGTTAATCGTCGTTTTACTTCTTGAACGGCGTGCCCTCTAGTGTTTATAACTTGTCATTTTGCATTGTTCATTTGTATATAGATTGAGTCACTAGGCTCACACGATTTTCCGGTAACTGACATTGCGCACTCAAAGGCTTGGTATTATCTTTTGGCTATTTGAGCCTTGTTTCCCCATTGTTTCATTCACCTTTTACCCTGACCTTCATTATGGTCTAAGTCGTAAGACCACCCTGAGGCCACGAGATCTCATGTTCGCTTCGACATATTTCATTTAGACAGGCTCCGTCTACTAGTTGAAGTACGGGATATCGGTCAACCTCCATTTCTTGAGGATATCGAGGAATTGCATAATGCTTTCTCCATTCGATCTTCTCGCCCCTAGGCCATGATCAGAGACAGATGATGTAGAGAGTTGGGACTATCGAGGACACCTTTGCTTATTGCTTTGACATGTTCATACTGGGGCATACCCCCTTACCCTTGCATGATGACATCAGTTCTTACATGTACACATACGATCCCTCTCACCTAAAGAGGTTTAGCATCGGTGTTTGGGACGCACTCCACATTCAGCCTGGATTCTTCATATAGCAGAGTGCTTCCGTGGCTTGCCCGAGATCAAATTCATCCATATTCATTGACATAACAGGAGTGTACACTAGGGCATATCCTATGCATTGTCATGTTCGCGTGTTCAGACGGATGATGGTCTTTGGAGATGCATTTTCATAGTTGGTTCACCAGAAAATACATATGACAGGTGTACATCCAGGGGCATTCCCCTTAACAGCTCTGTGGACACCAGATGTTGTGAAAAATAGTGCATGATTTGTTATGGATGATTATATGTGATGCTTTCAGCTCTTTGATTTTAACCGCATGTGCAATTACGGGATTTTGACATGGTATAGATATCCTAGACTGGGGAATATCCCCCCCTTTTCGACATGGTATTGATATCCTAGACTGAAGCATACCCCCTTCTCTTTCCACCTCCCGTTGATCCCTGATGTTTGTGTATCATCTTGCAATGGCACTCCCCCTTATTTCAACGTGATTTAGGTGTTTGATTACTTACTTATTCGAGTCATTTATTAGTATTTCCTAGAAGTCATACTAGGGCATACCCTCTCTCTCTTTGAGTTATTTGCTCCCCTATCTTTTTGGCAGCTCTCCAGCATCATGTCCGGACCCCTTTTCATTTCGACGGCTCTCCGGCATCGTGTCCGAATCCCCTATAGTTTTGGCGGCTCTCCGGGATCATGTTCGGATCCCCTATATTTTCAACAGCTCTTCGACATCGTGTCTGAATCCTTTTTTTTTTTGGCGACTCTCCGGCATCGTGGTCGGATCCCCTATAGTTTCAATGGCTCTCTGGCATCGTTTCTGGATCCCCTATAGTATCGACGATTCTCCGGCATCGTGTGTGGATCCCCTATAGTTTTTTAGGCTCTTCAATATCGTGTTTGGATCCCCTATCTTTTTGGCGGCTCTCCGGCATCATGTCCAGATTCCCTATCTTTTCGGCGGCTCTCCAGCACCGTGTCTAGATCCATTATAGTTTTAGAGGCTCTCTGGCATCGTGTTCGGATCCTCTACAGTTTCAAAGGCTCTTCGACATCGTGTCTGAATCCCCTATCTTTTCAGCGACTCTCCGGCATCGTGTTTGGATCCCCTATCTTTTCGGTGACTCTCCAGCACCATGTCCAAATCCTTTTATCTTTTCGATTGCTCTTCGACATCGCGTCCGGATCCTTTTTTTTTCGGCGGTTCTCCGACATCGTGTCCAGATCCCTTATAGTTTCGACGGCTCTCCAACATCGTGTTCGGATCCCCTATCGTTTTGGTGGATGTTCGACATCGTGCCTAAGTTCCTTTTCGTTTCGGCGGCTCTCCGGCATCGTGTTTGGATCTCTTTATCTTTTCAGCGGCTCTTCGACATCGCGTTTGGATCCCCTATAGTTTTCGACGGCTCTCCAGCATTGTGCCCAAATCCCCTATCTTTTCGATGACTCTCCGACATCATGCCCAGATCCCTTTATCTTTTCAGTGGCTCTCCAGCATCATGTCCGGATCCCTTTATCTTTTCAACGACTCTCCGGCATCGTGTCCGGATCCTTTTTCTTTTCAACGGCTCTCCGGCATCGTGTCCAGATCCCCTATCTTTTTAACAGCTCTGCAGCATCGTGCTTGGATCCCTTTGTCTTTTCAACGGCTCTCCGTCATCGTGTCAGGATCCTTTTTCTTTTCGATGGCTCTCCGACATTGTGCTCGAATCCTCTTTCTTTTCAACGGCTCTCTAACATCGTGTCTGAATCTCTTTATCTTTTCGACGGCTCTCTGACATCGTTCCAGGATCCCTTTATCTTTTCAGCGGCTCTCCAGCATCGTGTCCAGATCCTTTTATCTTTTCACTGGCTCTTTAGCATTGTGTTCGGATCCTTTTTCTTTTCAGCGACTCTTCAACATCGTGTCCGGATCCCTTTTTGTTTCGACGGATCTCCGGCATCGTGTCCGAATCCCTTATCATTTTAGTGGCTTTCTGACATCGTGCTCGGATCCCTTGTCTTTTTAATGGTTCTCTGGCATCACGTCCGGATCCCTTAGTCCTTAGTCATTGGGACCTAGCTCTTTTGGACTTCGGTATTGTTGTGTGATGACAAAATTGTTGGCCTTTGATTTCTTCACTAGAGTTTATTTCTACTCATTCATCACTAGCGCTTCGTGCTCATGAACCATTTGTTCATTCACTCTACTAAAGAAGGGCATATTTGTAGACCCTCAACTTTGTCCTTTGTCACTTGCATGTATCTTGGGGGTGTCGCCTGCACCCAATTTATGTATATCACGACCATGGAGCCCTTGTTGGGCATAATCAATTTTCGAACCTCACATGAGTTCATTTATGGTTCGATTTAGTGAGTGTTTAGTCCATTATGAAATGCCGTCGTGGCTAATTCCTTGGTTCATATCATGCTACAGGTCAGGAGTTAGGGTCTCCATAAAGATTTCAGTTCAGTTAAAGCTCTTGAAGCTCATCTAAGTCGGGAGCACTTTGTTCTGGTTATTAATTTCATGTGCGTGCTAAATATCAACTAAGATTGCATGAGTTCTATCTTCTATGTAACCTGGGGTAATTGACTTATCTTCGACCCATATGCTCCGATGTACCCAATTCACCAATAGAGACCGGATCTCGGGCCTAGAGGGGTGCTACCTCGCATCAGGTACCTTCCTAATAGATAACCTGATCCCCGGACCCAGAAATCTAGTTTCGCGGACCGCTTTTTCCTAATTGGAGTCATTAAGGGGTTTTTGTTCTTACTTAATTTTCCTCATTTCAAAAATAAAAATAAAAAGTAAGTGGCAACTCCAAACAAAAAACCGTTCTTCATCGGGGACATATTTTTCAAAACTCAAAGACCACACTTTTTCTCCACACTCACATTACTGTTTTAATTTGCTAGTAGCGCCAGATTTATTTTTTTAGTATCAATTTCCAAAAATTTTCAAAAGTTTTGAAAAGTCTGGATTTAGTTTTTTAGCATCAATTTCCAAAAGTTTTGAAAAGTCCAGATTTATTTTTTTTAGTGTCAATATTCAAAAGTTTCAAAAATTTCGGATTTAATTTTTTAGTGTCATTTCCAAAAATTTCTAAAGTTTTGAAAAGTCTAGATTTATTTTTTTAGCATCTATTTCCAAAAATTTCCAAAATTCTCAAAGTCCAAATTTAGTTTTTTTTTTGCATCAATTTTCAAAAATTTCCAAAGTTGCAAAAGTCCGGATTCAATTTTTTAGTGTCATTTTCAAAAATTTCCAAAGTTTCCAAAATTCCGGTTATTAGAGGTAGAAGCTCAAACGGGAAAGAGGTTAGTTCTCAGCTGAAAACTAATGGAATGGGAGTAACTAAATTTTAGCCACGTAGTCCTGAGTCATGGCTGCGCTTGGTGGCCATTGAATAAAACCTAAAGATTACATATATATGGTTTGGTCATGGCTGAAACTTTTAATAAATTTGAAATTTGAATATATTGTGTGCTTGTGCTTATTGACTAACCCTTTCTTGCAACGCATGGCTGGGGACCTTAGGTACACAACTTTGTTCTCGTTATTAATTTCCTATGCGTGCTAAATATCAACTAAGATTGCATGAGTCCTGTCATCTATGTAATTGGGGGAAATTGACTGATCTTTGACCCATATGCTTCAATGTACCCAATTCACTAGTAGAGACCGGATCCCGAACCTAGAAGGGTGTTACCTCGCATGAGGTACCTTCCTAATAGGTAACCTGATCCCTGGACCCAAAAATCTAGTTTCGCAGACCGCTTTTTCTTAACTAAAGTCATTAAGGGGTTTTTGTTCTTATTTAATTTTCCTCATTTCAAAAATAAGAATAAAAAGTAAATGGCGACTCCAAACAAAACCGTTCCTCATCGGGGAAGGATTTTTCAAAACTCGAAAACTTTTTTTTTTCTTTACACATACGATTATTGTTTTAATTTGCGAGTCGCACCGGTTGGTGGATCGAGGAAGGGTCCACAACTTTTTTAAATGGTTTGATAAATGAAGAAGTATATGTTAAACAACCACCTAATTTTCAAAGTTTTAAATTTCCTAACCATATTTTTAAACTTAAAAATGCACTTTATGGTCTAAACAAGCACTTAGAGCTTGGTATGAAATATTGAATAAATTTCTTTTAAAAAAGGGTTTTAAAATGGAAAAAATTGGCATAACTCTTTTCATAAAAACCAAAGAAAATGATATGCTCTTAGTTCAAATATATGTTGATGATATCATTTTTTGTGTTACTAATGTCTCTCTTTGTGAAGAATTTTCTAAGTGCATGCATAGTGAGTTCGAAATGAGCATGATGGGAGAACTCAACTTCTTCCTTGGATTTCAATCAAGTAACTAAAGGAAGGAACCTTCATCAATCAAGCAAAGTACATAAGAGATTTTCTCAAAAGGTTCAACATGGAAGAAACCAAAACAATGAAGACTCCAATGAGCTCATCCATCAAGATAAGGATGGGAAAAGTAAATCCATTGAGTCTACTATGTATAGAGGCATGATAGGTTCTTTGCTATATTTGACCATTAGTAGACCCGACATTATGTATAGTGTATACTTGTGTGCTAGATTTCAATCTTGTCCTAAAAAATCTCACTTAAGTGTCGTAAAAAGAATTCTTAAATATTTGAAAGGGACAATGAACATAGGCTTATGGTATCTTAAGAGTGATAACTTTGAATTAATTGGATTTTCGGATGTCGATTTTCCCGGTTGTAAGGTTGAAAGAAAAAACACTAGTGACACTTGTCACTTCTTAGGACACTCACTTGTTTCAAGGCATAGTAAGAAGCAAAATTCGGTAGCTTTGTCAACAGTGGAAGCCGAATACATAGCAGCCGGTTTATGTTGTGCACAAATCCTTTGGATGAAACAAACAGTTAGTGATTTTAATTTATCTTTTGAGCATGTTCCTATTAAATGTGATAATACTAGTGTCATAAGTATATCAAAAAATCCCGTGCAACACTCTAAGACTAAGCATATAGAAATTAGACATCATTTTCTTAGAGATCATGCACAAAAGGGTGACATAACACTTGAGTTTGTAAGCACAAAAGATCAACTTGTCGATATCTTTACAAAACCTCTAAGTGAAGAACAATTTGTTAACATTAGAAGACAACTAGGGGTAATTTCTTTATAATCTAATAATTGCTTAATAATTTCTTAATGAATACACCTTCTGATTGCATGAATTTCATGTCATATGCATCATATAGACATATACTTTGAAAATGGTCAAATTTTGGACCAAAAATCAAAATTCTTTTGGCATTGAGCATCAAAAATTGGGAATTTCAACTAAAAAGGGCAAGGGGGAGACCACAGAACGAGAAAATGCACAAAAATTGAAAAGTCAAAGCGTTGACCTCGTTGACCAAGCGGTTGATCAGGACCAGGACTGATCGATCGGTTGATCGGGGTTAGGGCTTTTAAGTGACTCTCGCGCTTCATTTTCTCGCCTGTTTCCTCTAGTTCTTCAAGAGCTCTGCCGATTCAATTGTCAAAGAGTGATTTTTGAGGTCATAGCAGCAAACTGAAGGCTTTGGATTGGATTTTTGGGAAGATCGAAGGCTAGGGTTTTGGTTTTTGATTGCATTCTCTTCCTCTTGCGTGTCACAGTCAGCTTCCTCTCCATTTCCAGGTGCTTAGGGTTTCAGTTGTGAATGTTTCTCTCTCTACCAGCCCATTTTCCATTGTTTCATTCTTTCTTATGGCTCCTAGATGAGAGTTGGCTGCCTCTAGGGCATAAGACAAGCACCTAGCTAAGCTGTCTCAACCATCTTAGCCAAAGGCTCACTGAAAGGCAAGGTTTGACACCGCTTTGTTCAGTTCCATGGAGGACTACTAGCGGCACAAGCAACACTTTGCTCAAAGAAAAGTAGTTTCGGGAAGAAATATTATTTTTTCCCAACTTCAGTATTTTGGATTCAAGGGAATTTTCACTAGGATGGGTTGGTTGCCCGTGGTGAATTTTTCAGGTTCGATTTTCCCGACTTTGGTGCGAGCGTTTTACTCGAGGAAAACTTATGGATTGGGTAGCCCAATTATTTCTACTGTTAGAGGAGTCGAGATCCGTCTGGACCCAGAGAGCATCTGCTGCATTTTTTATATTGCTCCGATTGGACTCAGAGTGTACAAGTCCAAGATTTGGCCTACTGTTCCGAGATTTGAGCCTAGAGAGGCTATTCAAAGGATTTACGAACTTGTAGACACCTAAGGGATGGAAAAACACTAGACCCACAACTTGACCATCATTTGAAGAGTACTACACCACATGATATGCTCTATCCTTCTACCATGGGGCGAACACCAAGACGAGGTCTCTTATTATGAGGCATTCTTCATTGACTCGTTTCTTACTAGAAGACGGATCCACTTGGTGTACTTAATGATGATGCACATGATCTCATGTTACGACAGCACGACCCTCGTACTCCCCTATGGTCGCTTTCTCACCAGAGTGTTGAAGGATATTGGCATTGACTTGAGCAGAGAGATAGACTTTGAGGCCCCTTGTGCTTATGACACGTATGATGATCGATCGATGGGGCCAGTGAAATTTGAGAAGGCTCTTGATGGTTCTTGGGTAAGGAAAATAGAGATAGCACTTGCAAAGGCTTAGAGATAGGGGCAAGTGCATCTCGAAGTTGGGGAAGAGGCCAAGATACGAGAGATGGAGAGTGAAATAAACCCTCGGAGTAGCTTTCAGTAGAGAGAGCCCGAGCTTGACATTCATCCACTCCAGTCAGAGGGTGTTCAATTTGAGGCTACCTTTTATGAGCCGATGATGTCTAAGCCGACTTATATAGTGGGTCCATCTACTTAACCGACATTCACTAAGCCTCATCACATTGAGATACCACCTCATCAGGCACTTCTCGCTCCTAACCATGCTCCTTGGATAGATCTATCTACTCAAATTAGCTCTCTAGGCACTCGCATGGAGGAGCTTGTTGTAGTCAGTGATACTTGGTTCTACTCCATGAAGGATCGCATGGATCAGTATCAGTCTGGCTTCACTTCTCGATTTGAGTGTATTGAGGATCGTATAGATCATTATCAGGCTGTCTTCACCTCACAATTTGAGCATCTCTAGTAGAGGATTAAGCACATTGAGGATCGTCTGGAGAGTCAACATGAGGAGATGATGGCTTACATGCGCTCTGTGTTTGCATTTCCACCTCCTTAGCCTTGATTTCGTAGAGACCCCATTTATTCTATTTTTTATGTTGCCAAAAAGGGGAGATATTTTAGGATCTAGGAGACTTACATCCATATCATCACCATTGCACTTACATTATCATATCATCACTTGGATTGTAAATGTTGGATTGTGATACATTTGACTTATATATGATATGCTTATATGTTTCATGACTTAAACTGTTTCTCTCTAGCATGTCTTGATTATCTTGGTTTAACTTCGTAAATTTTGATTGTTGACCCATGATTGGTTTGAGGGGGAGATTCTTCTTCTCCTAGATAACCAAGGTTTGTCATCATAAAAAATGGGGAGATTGTTAGCCCAAGGGTTCTCCTAATCAGGTTTTGATCATAACAAACCATGGTTAAGTTACTAATTGATTTGAATTATAAAGAATTTCAAGTATTAATTTGAAAATTCATCAAATGACTTAATGGATGCAAGATCAAGACTTTTGGAAGACCTTTAATCATAGGAAACAAATTTAAGATGAATGCATGGGTGCACTTAGGTTTTACATATCATTTCATGCATATTTCAAAAACTTGGTTTATTCTTTAAAGTTACATTTCCATCAAAACCCAAGTTTTATCAAATGTGCCTTAGGCAAAACATTTCAAAATTGACATATTAATTTACCTAAAGACCTTGCCTAAGTGTCTGAAGAGAAAAAAAACAGAGAAAGATAGGTTTTTGGGCAAAAAATGGTAAACCGATCGAGGCACTGGCCAACCGGCTCAATCGGCCAGGGTACCGATCAACCAGTTCCCTATTCCCAGTCGAGGTCCAATCGAGGAATGCAAAAAACACTTTCTTTATTCCAGTAGAATTTTATTTCTGGTTTAGGTATTTGCCTTCCCGGTTGACCTCTGGTCGAGGTTCGATTGAAGCAACGATAACCTGCCAAAGCATTAAATACTCCAACGGCTAATGAACCAATTGACCCCCAACTCGACCAGTTGAGGCTACTTTTTGGTTTTCTTGGCTCTCGAGGTTAGAGCTATAAATAAAGAGTTTCACTTCATTTATGAGCAAGAGAACACCTGGATTTATTTGTCTACCCACTTGTTCTTGCCTTAAAAGCTCTCATTTCTTTCTTGGTGCATTAAATCTTCACTTGCATATCGTTTAGTGCCCTTTTGTGATTCATCCTAGCCTTGAGTTGTATTTGAACTATTGTTGAGCTAGGTTAAGAGATTCATATTTGTAAATTGAGTGTTAAAGTCTTTAAGTGAGTTGAAACTTGAAGAGATTGTGTAAGAACTCATTGGAGTCGGAATCCAAGTGTAAAGGTGATTAAAAGTTTGGTTGAAGCTTCAAGTTAGTAGAACTCTCACTCAGTTAGGAGCCTGAGGAGAGTGGACGTAGGTAAGGAAGTGTCGAATCACTATAAAACCTGAATTTGATTTCTCTTACCTTATCTCTTTTTATTTGCTTATTTTGTGCTAAAATTTGTTATGTGTTTAAAAAGATTTTTTTTAATTCCAATTCACCCCCCCCCCCCCCCCCCCCCCCCCCCCCCCCTCTTGGGTGTTTTCTCTTTTAAAGATTAGCCTTTATTTTCTCAAGAGTATTTCTTATTACATGCTTAAACTACCAATAACCTAATTCATAGGAAAAATATGATTACTTTGAGATTTCACCCATAGGTCAAAACCACTAATAACCTAAACTCTAGTACAATAATCTCTCAAGATTATAACCCAGCAACATAGTATATTGGAGAAGTCAAGTCAATAGTCATTTAATCACAACTCTTTATGGATTATGTTCAATGTTTAATAATACACACTAATACATTCACTATGCGAAAATCATCAACAATGAACAAGACTAGTCACTCCACTATTTATAGGTAGTATACCGTTAACATTTTTTGAATTACAAGAAAATTTGATACATTTTTTTCCTTTTTAAATACTTATGAATTATATATATATATATATGTATGTATGTATATAATTATGAGATGTGATCGTTATACATCTATAAGATTATATATATGTGGGACTCATAGGGAGTTAATTTCTGTCCATTTATGTTTTAATTTTTCTCTATTTATGTTTAACATTTCATTTGGATGTCACAAGAACAATACAAAAGGAAAAAAAAAAAAGGAAAAAGACTAAAATGAAAAAGATAAAGGAAGGATTCTTCAATTTTTATTTAATTTTGAGAGAATGAATTAATTTTTATTTTTATTTTTTAAATGATTGAGCTCACTGGTAGTAGCTAAAGTTGCTAGTCCATTTTTCACTTCTGCAGCTTTGCTTAAGAAGTGTGTAGATCAGCTTTTTTTTTTTTCTCTCTTTCTCCCTTTTTCTTTTTTATTTTCTAGGCTAGAAGGAGTATTTGCTGATATGGTGGGAACATTTGGATACAATACTTTTGCAATAATTGATAGGTTGGATGTAAGAAAACAAAAAGAAATAGCTACACTAGCTCATGACAAAACTTAAAAGAACTGTAAAATTTCATTTAAATGTTAGACAATAACAAGAAATAATCCTTAATTTGTTTTATTCATTTTTTGGAGGATGATTTAAATTAAAGAAAATAAAATTGATGAGCTCCCTAGCTAGTTGCAAGTGAAGTTGCCAGCTTGTTTATACTTCTCTTTTCTTTTGAAATGAATGGGTAATAACTTGAATTTTTGTGTATTCCTTGAGTGAGATTAGCCCCCATTTGTACTCACCAAGGGGAGAATGGAGTACTTGTAGGTTTGGTGGGACATTTGGATTTGAATTTGCAATTATTGGATATTTGGATATGTAAATTAATAATTTCACTCCCATAAAGACAATTGGATCTTACCAATTGCAAATAGAACAATTAGCACATCCTGAGAAAAGGTTAAAAAAGCAAATAATAATAATAATAATTACAAAGCAGGCTTAAAAGAAAATTATTTCTAGTGCTGGAAGAAAAGGCATTCTTACCGCACCCCAAGATCTGCTATTTGCCCAACTGTAAAATTGAAAACATAAGGTCCCACTATTGCCTAATAGCTTTTCTAAGTTGTCTAAATACAAAATAAAATGCAAGGAGAAAGAAGCAACAGATGATACAAGTAACGATTGGAAGCCCAGAGGAAAGTGGTAACACAGCGTATATGCCCGTCATGAATGCAACCACCATTGCTCCCATACCAAACATAGTGAGAAAAGCTTCTGTGGTTAAGTGTTCTCCGATTAGTTCCTCGTTCCTATGCGACAATATAGGAAAATAAACAAACGCTGGAGATACAGAGAGCGTCACGGCTATAGTGTCCGCCACAACAAATGCTTTGAAAGCTGCTTTCTTTGTTAAAATTGTCATCCCATCATTGTCATTGTAACCACCAGGCAAGGTGAAACCCGCTGCAAAGGTTACAGTTGCTATAAGTGCTGCCACTATCAAATGGTCTTTACCTACTCTCTTTATGTTACAGATGTGTGTCTCTAAGTCTAAGTAACCGAAAGCTTCTGCCTGCTATGATGTCTTCGCTTTCATTAGTACCACCATTGTCTTGTCGGGTTTTGCAACTAGTACTAGAATTCTCCTCGTCTTTATTGATAGTCCCTTGCCAACTGAAGGGTCCGACAACAACTTTCTTCCATTCCTCCAATTGTTTTACCAGTTCCGCCTGAAATTTTATTTATAAAAACACAAGAAAATTGTTGTCACTATTTTGGCCTTCGGCACTTCTTTTTAACTTTTCCCACCTTCTCTCACAACAAAGGAAAATGGATGATTAATAATAGATAAACTAATAAAAATATTAAGTTAGGAGGCTAACCCCGAACTTTTGTCCCAACTTAATGTTTTCCCTTGAAAGAATGTCTAGGGTAGTTAACTTGTCGTCGTCGAGTGCCATTTTATCCACTGTATTGTCCATTGAGGAAACTGGATTATAACATTGGCAAGAAGAAATCAGGTGGAAGGCTGTGTCTCCCTTAGTATCCTTCTCATTTACATGTCCTCCCACTCTTTAACTTATTGTCATTCGGGAACAAACCCACTCTTAACTTATTGTCATTCGAGAACGAACCATCAATAGCAAAAGGCCGTTTGCTCATTGCGGCAAAGTGAAGAAAATTATTTCCCTGCTCACAACAATCTGCAGAGTGTGAGAGTAGAAGCTTTACTGTCTCTATATGGTGGCGGTTAGCTGCAAAGTGAAGTGCTGTTTTCTTGCTATCTTTGATTGCGAGGTAAGTTACAGACTTATCTGATGATTTGTCTAGTAATTGCTCCACAATTTTAGTACAACCCAAGTATGCAGCACAGTGAGGGGAGACCACCCATTTTCATGCATCCACTTATTTTGTTAGATCCGGCTTCCATTGTAATAACTTCGCTGCCATTTCTTATAAACAAATGAACCAACAAAAAAAACAAAAAACAGCAGAGAAAAAAAAATTAAGAAATTCCCTCTAGTAAAGCATGACCCCTACAGGTGATCGTGATCTCTAACAATATATTGCATGAGTAACTAACCATGTAGGAATCAAGATTCAAGAAAAGGATCTGCGTATATGTTACCTTGGTCCTCACGGATTACAGAAGCATGCAAAGCCGTTCTACCCATTATGCCACTGTGAGATGGTGAAGCCCGAGTGTTGCCTATAATTATACCAACCAAGTCTCCACATCCTTTCTCGGTCGTCATGTAAAGAGGAGTGTGGCTTGTAGTATTAGCACCGTGGATAAATTCAGGGTCTTCCTCAATCAATGACTTCACAATCTATGAATGATGATACCGCACCGCCTCATGTAAGGCTGTGTGTTTCTCCTTATTGGTCATCCTCAGCATGGCCTTGTCTGTTCCAACCCCACTTTCGATCTCTAGGTGAAGTGCTTTTGCAGCATCAAGGAGAGCTCTCACAACCGGCCCATGCTCTTCTCTCGCAGCAAGGTGAAGTGGAGTGTCGTCTTTCAGATTGGGCTTCTGCAGTAGAGGTGAACATGAATGAAAGTGAAGGATCCACTCTACGCATGCCAGCTAACTGAACTGGGCTGCAATGTGGAGGACAGTGTTCCTTTTTGGGGTTCTTTGGAGTTGAAGATGATCTTCTGAGTACTTTTTCTCGAGGATATTGATATCACCTTCCTACAAAGCCTCGCACAAATCAGCATCCATGTGGGTGATCTCAGTTTGGCCATAAGCTGCAATCTAGTTCGACATCTCAATTCGGCTTGAAAAGGTTTCCAAGTTAAGGTTATGCGATTCGGAGCTGGACTGATTCACCATTGGCGTTGGAGGAACAAAGTAATAATCAACTCTTCAAATTCTATATAGAGAGCATATGTGGAAGGGAAAGTTGTTTGTATATATATATATATAAAAAGTGGGTAATATTTATATAATTAGTAGTGAATGTTTTTACTAAACCCAAATTTATTTGTAACTTTTTCTCCTCTTTCCTTTTTCGTTGCACTTTTGCATTCTTGGTTGCGTGTCTGGATGGAGCCTAGAGATAAGGCTTAATTTTACGTGTCTCACCTGATTCTACTGCATTATATACAATAGAGAATAAGCTCACTGTGGCATAACTCTTTAGCTAGAGAGAGATTTAAGCTTATGCTTGGTACTAAAATTAAGATTTCATTTTAGTATTGGTAAAAAACCTAGATCTTCGAGTCAAAAGTTTCACATTGATCGTTAGGTTTATTAGTGGGTAAAAAACCACGAGTCAAAAGACATTACGTGTTTTTATTAGAATTGTGTCAAGGTATACACGATTTTATTCGAATTGCATTTTGGATTGGTTCTTTAATTGAGATGGTACACTTGGAGTATTTATTAACTTATTGTTAACAAAAATTACTCCATCGATCCTAATTTAGCGATTATTTAAGCTGCTTTTACCACCACCAACAATTCTAGTGGTTTAAAGCAATTTCAACCATATTATCAGCCATTTTATCATGTCATCTTCCAAAAATAACACAAAATACTAGGGATTGTAATTTGTGCTTGTGGGTGGTGTTTGTGTTATTTTAAAGCTTATCCAGCATGAATAATAATCGTGTTAAAAATATAAATCAAAATACTATCTATTTATTAAATGGGTAGTGCATCATGTAACCCATTTAATTTATTTAGTAATTAGGTCTTTCTATTTAATAATTAGGTTGAATTAGGTATTGCATACACTTATATGATTAATTTCTCAGTCAAACATATTTATAATTTAATACATCTATTTATTTAAAAATAAATTAATTTAAAATAAGTCGAAGATGAGTTAAATAGTTTAAAGTTATAATTAAGTTAATTAGTGAAATTATTAAATCAATCCATTCTAATCAAATTTGTGTTATGTAGGTTGATATAAAATCTACATATTTATTAAATGTGTTATACAGACTAACATAATTTTGATCCAAATTTAATTATAGTTGGTCCAAACTTGTAAAAAACATGTTAAGTTTGAGTCATGTTGACATATTGTATCAAACTTTATCATCTCTACAAAATACAATATTAAGGCCCAAACTATTAATAATCACACATGCTAAAGAGAGGAAAACCTAAAGGTTAACCATTTTCATGATTGCAAGATATTTTTTCCTAGGGAAAAGTGTGCTTCCATACTCATATTTAACAATATCACATGATGAAAATCCTTAAAAGTAATTCAAGTTTGATGCACTCTAAAATCAAGATAACATTTAGGGTAGTCAAAGATATTACTAATATTATTAAAAATAGTACCTATTTGCTAAAAAGTATGTAAAATCTGAATTATTTTTAGATAAATATATTCAATTTGAAAATTTTAAATTGAGATTGTTATATGATTTTTTCAAATGTGTGTATGAAAACACAATTTAATCTCCCTAATTTTCTTTATAAAGCATGGTACCAAGGACAGTTGTTTGGCGTAGAAGTCCATGTTTCTTTGTTCGTTGTCTATTTTGTGATTTTTTTTCTTTTTTCTTTTTCTTTTTGTGGGGACCGAGTGTAGTATTTGTTTGGTAGAATTTTCTCTTTTAATTATTCTTTTTCTTTCCTTTTGGTGGGGGATGAAGCGTAATTTTTGTCCATGGCTTTCTTTTTCTTTTATCAGGGACAAGTGGAATATTTGTTTGTTAGAATTTTCTCTTTTAATTATTATTTTTCTTTCTCTTTTGGTGGGGGATGAAGGGTAATATTTGTCCATTATTGATTTTTATTTTTTTTAAGGGACAAGTCAAATATTTGTTTGTTAGAATTTTCTCTTTTAATTATTATTTTTCTCACTTTTGGTGTGGATAAAGCATAATATTTGTCCATTACTGAATTTTCTCTTCTTTTTTTTTTTTTTCCTTTTATAGGGATGAAGTGAAATATTTGTCTGTTATTGAATTTTCTCTTTTAATTTTTCTTTTTCTTTCACCTCTTTCAATTCTTCTTTTTCTTTCTCTTTCGTGGGGATGAAGAGTAATATTTGTCCATTATTGAATTTTCTTTTTTTTTTTGTGTGAACGAAATGAAATATTTGTCGGTTATTGAATTTTCTCTTTTAATTATTGTTTTCTGTTTTCTTTTTGTGGGGCTGAAGCAGAATATTTATAATTTTGTGTTTCTCTTTCACTTCTTGTGGGGACAAAGTGAAATACTTGTCCTTTAGTGTTGACATTTGGATAAAGAAACGGGTAGGAAATAGTTACATAACTTGGCATCAAAATGCTTTTAAGTTAACTTCAACTTAAATATAAATATTCCTTCCGACATAAAGAAACTAAAGGAAAAAGAATGGGAAGAAGTTCCAAAAATTTTTAACCCAATTAAGTAGATTATGAAAATCAGTTAATCTCTCAATGGAGCCCCTAGTGTTTTCTTCTTTTCTTTTCAAGTGATATCATCTCTAGCCAATTCTTAAATGTCAAATTAGCTCTTCCATTAGGATTTTCCGTAGGAATTGATGAAAAAACTCATCCTAAAAATAGCATTAGCATAAAATTTTATATCATAGGTTGGAATATGTTCAAATTTTTTATGTGTTGATGATATGTTTCCATCCATTTTTTACACATAAAAAAACTTTTAAAAAAAATTCAATATTTAAGGATAGTGTAGGATTAATATTATAACAAAAATAAATAAATAATTGGGGACTTATAAATTGAGATATAAGTAAAAATATAAATTTCACACAGAAGAGTAAATCAAATTAGAAAAAAGAAATTATTGAATTTCAATAACATTTTTCTTTCTTTCCTTTTTGTTTCCCATTGTTTTTAACGTGTTGATGGAGCCATAACATGTGTGTTGGTCATATGTTCCCTTTTGTTTAAGCATTGACCCAAAGCCTTGGTGGATCTATATGGTTATGTTTGGTTCTAAAAATAAAAATAAAAAATAGATTTAAGACTAATAAATTATTTGTATATGTTTCTTCAAAAGTTATTTCACTTATTTTCCTTCATTATATAAATATTAAATAATTTAAAAATATATAAATTTTTAAAAAAATTTAATTATATTTATTAAATTATGAGTATATATATATGCATTTCAAATATAAATTAATCTAAAAAATGTTAATAAACATAATAGTTGAAATATCTTAAAACACTACTACCTCTATCAAGATATATGTGTTAATATCCTCCAAACTTTGTCATTCAAGTTAAAACAAGAGTTGGAAGTATATCATAATAAAACAATTGTTTTTCTAGAGATGAATAGTATCTTTTAGCTTAGGTTCACATTCTTAGTGGACCCAATTAATTAGTAAGTGAAATTTCAAACATAAATCAATCTCAAATATTAATATCGATAAAGACTATGGAAGAAAATATCGAGATATATCAACGATATATTACCAATATATCGTGTATCAGAGGTTATGGAAATGATATTTGGTGAAGAAATATCGTTCTAGCGAAATTTCGGGAAAAATCCTAAAAAATCGACGATATTTTGCGATAAATCCCAAACAAAAGATTTGAGGTTCAGCTCACCTTACCACTAGGACAAGTTTGTTCCTTGTTGAATATGATGCACTAAATGTATATTCAAAGTCATCATATAAAAAAAATATTAAAATAATATTTTAGAGAGTAAATTCATTATAATTATTTTATAATTAAATGCAAAAAATTCTTTTAGTTGATTACCAAAAATATAAAAATTATCATGATAATTTTCTTCATAGTGTTTTTAATATCATTAATAGATTAATTAAATATTAAAAATTTGCACATATATCATAATTTATTTTATATCATTTAATACAATTAAATTAAATGAATCATAATTTTAATATTAATATATATTTTAAAATTAGACATATTATAATCAAATATCATAATAGTATTATGAAATAATATTTGATGTAATTTAATAATAAATGTACACTTACAAAATTCATATTTTTATTGATACATACAATATTATTATCAAATATGATAAATCATATTATACGGATATCAAATTCTTTAATAAAATAATTTTAAAATATATATTATACTTCTAATTATTTTTTATGAAATTTTTCTTATATTTTTATAAACTTTGATCAATTTTAAGCCTATCAATATTTTTTTTCCAAAATATTTATGATATATTTGATATATGCGTAAAATCGAAATACCGATATATTCATAATTACTAATATTTTCATCCTTAATAAAAACTAGATATATACCATATCAAAATGATAAAAGTATCTTAAAACCCTCCCACCTTTATCAAAGATGTAAGTATTAATATCCTCCAAGTTTTGTCAAATTAAAACAGGAGGTAGAAATATATTATAACAAAATAATTAAAACAGGGTACATATTTGTCATTCCACTTAGGTTCACATTCAAATATATATATATATATATAACACACAATTCACTCAAATCTTAATAGTTTTTATCAAATCCACATCATCGTTTCTTGTGCAAATATGGGAAAAACCATCAAACCCAATAAAAACTCATTAAAAAAAATCTAATTATAATATAATTACAAAAAAAAATCTTATTTCTAAAAACAAAAATGAAACAAGATTTGGTGAAAGTGGTAGATGTATCTATGTTCAAACACTACTAATTATATTCTAAGAGTTAAAAGGAGTAGATAGAGGTACAAATGTGCAATATAATTGTTTTGGTAGAAGTGTTTGTGGCTCCTTCAAATCTTTAAGTCCGTATTTTCAAAGTTGTTTGTCCAAATAGGATTTTCTTTTTCTTTAGCTTGTAAAGATTAGAGAAATAAAGATTTATTTTTAAAAAAAATTAATTTATATAAATTGAATTTAAAATAAAAAGTTATACTCACAAGTAAATGTAAAAGTTGAAAAATTATCCAAAAAAAATTGTTTTTTCTTTTTGTTATACTATCAAAAAAATTTCTTCTTATTTTTATAAATAAAAAATAAACCTAGGATTAGAAAATATTTTTTTCTAAAAATTTTAGAAAATGTATTTCCTAATTGGGCTGTTGCAATAGTGATGAAGGAGAACGCGGTTGAAGGATCCCGTTGACGCAGTCCGTTTGACCAAATTGGGCCACAACATGGATTACTTAGTTCTTTTTTGGGGTTAGTTGCACTTGAATATCATACTGCTCAAGTACATGCATGTCACCGTCTTCTGTAGGATCCATGAATGTGATGTGGGTCAAGCTACCATCTTCAGCTGCAGCCTGGTTGGTGATCTGGATTTCCCTAGCATCTTCAGCTCCAACCTTATTGGACTCTGTACCCAAGTTAAGGCTGGAAGTAGTGGAATCGGCCATTGTTGTTTGATGAGTAGTCTCTGTTCTATTTTGCGCCAAGGATGGGAAACAAGTTGACCACTTGTTTCATGGAATGGGTGGCTCTTAGCTCAACCTTGGGAGACGCTGATACTTCTTATAGCCTGCTGGCCAAAACGTTAGGCTGATGACAATTTCCCATCTCATTGGATGGATCCATATGCATAAACAGTGCAAAGAAATATTTGGTCACGTATTCAATTCTTAACAATCCCTTGTATGATCAAATAAGTTCATTGAATTTTACCCAAAAAAATATAAGCATTATTCTAATTATGTCTTTTATTTTTATAAATATTAAATATATTTGGTAGCTTCATTGTTCTTAAAAATTATAAATACAAAATTATTTTTGCTAATTGTATTAAAAATAATAAATACAATATTAATTTTTATAATTATTATATGTTATATTTTTTATGATTTTTCAGTGGATTTTAGTGACTTCAATGTCGACAAGCAACACATACATGTTGTTTGTTTAATTGTAGAAAAACAAGATATGGTGAGTTTTGCTTGTTAATTTTGTAAATTGAAATATGAAAACCGTTGGTTTCTTTCCATTTATGTTTTAATTTTTCTTTATTCATGTTTATGTTCTTATTCCTCATTTTTTTTTTCAATTTTTAATTTAAATATGGGTATGGAATCATAAATGTCCATCTCTTAAAGTAATCCACATTAAAATGTACATCAAATAAATTTAAGCGATGATTAAGAATAGGGACATGAAACTTGGGAAAGGGCTAGAATGTAAGTTGTTTTTTGAAAAATAATTTTTTAAAATAGTTTTTAAAAGTTGTTGTCGATGCCTAAGATAAAAATTTGTTTGAAAACTTGAAATACTTTTAATATATTTTTAATGTTTTTAAATGTATTTTTAAAATAATTTTTTATATTTAATATTTTATTTTTAATTATTTTAATTATTTATATAATTATTTTTTAAAACATTTATTAGAAAATAAGTGAAAACTGTTATTTAAAAACACCGTTGTAGACCCTCGTTTTGGTCAAAGTCTCTCTGGGGAGTATATTTTTACCACCCTGGGAAGAGCTGGCAGCTAGGTTTTTTGGTTTTCGGATGAGCCAAGTCTGGGACGCATGGCCAAAGACAGCACCACCTTGCCATGGTGGTGGTTGAGAGAGGGACGTCTGAGAACAGAGCATGGTGGGAATAGAGTGTTTCAGAGAATGATGGCAGGAGCAGTGGAACGGGTGGGAGGACGTTGACAAGAAAGCCGAGAAGAGAGGGAAAACGGAAGGGGGACTGAGACTTTTGGGGAGGAAAGGGAGAGCTGGGATTGAGAGAGGAAGGGATTTTTTTAAAGAGGACAATTTTTTTTTTTAGAGAAAAACAGGGGAGCTTTCCGACAACCCCTCCAACAGCAACTCCACCACCGGCCACTTCGCCACCTGCTACCCCTCCACCGGCTCATCTCGCCTCTCCACCAGCAGCGGTTCCAGCGCTAGCTCCAAGGACGAAGGTGAAATCTCCGGTCGTGGCTCCATCGCCACTTACAATATTTTAAGAATAATTTTTTTAAATTACCGTACTATTGAGAAAAGTCCGAGTCGACCACCACTGGTAATTTGATATACAAGCTCGGAGGTATTGACAAGTGTATTATTGAGTAGTTTGAAAAAGAAGCCGCTGAAATGAATAAATGACCATTCAAGTATGCTTGGGTCTTAGACATACTCTATTACCATTGATATCGCTTTATGGAAGTTTGGGACCATTACGGCATTACCATTGATATTGCTTTATGGAAGTTCGGGACCATCAAATATTAATGCTCATGGTCATTCGAATTTCATCAAGAACATGGTTACTACTTACTAGCACCTCACAAGTCACAAGCAGACTGTCTTGTTTTCATTATTAATTCCACCACTGGTTGAGCATGTATTGCTTGTTTACACCAAGCCCTTGGTGTAAGCACATGATTTGCTGTTGTAACGAGATGGATGCCACACGTCCTCTTAATCCTTCATCGTGACAAATATATATTTAAAAAAAAAAAATCAAATTTTAAGTAATTTTTCAAAATTTCCCTTTTTAAAATTTAATTAAAAAAAATCCATTTTCAAAATCCCTCTTTTCAAATTTAATTTACAAAACTTTTTTTTTAAAACAACTTTTCAAAATCTCAATTCTCAAACTTAATTTTCGAAACTCTCGTCTTCAAATAATTTTTAAAATTCCAATTCTCAAATTTAATTTTCAAAACTTCCATTTTCAAATAATTTTTCAAAATTTCAATTTTCAAATTTAATTTAAAAAAAAAATCATTCTCAAATAATTTCCCAAAATTCCAATTTTCAAAACTTTAATCTTGAAATAATTTTCCAAAATTTCAATTTCCAAATTTAATTTTCAAAACTTCCATTCTCAAATAATTCTTCAAAATTCCAATTTTTTAAATTTAATTTTCAAAACTTCCATTTTCAAATAATTTTCTAAAATTCCAATTCTCAATTTTAATTTTCAAAACTTTAATCTTCAAATAATTTTCAAAAATTCCAATTTTCAAACTTTAATCTTCAAATAATTTTTCAAAATTCCAATTTTCAAAACTTCTATTTTCAAATAATTCTTCAAGATTTCAATTTTTAAATTTAATTTTCAAAACTTCAATTTTCAAATGATTTTCCAAAATTCCAATTTTCATCTCAAATTTAATTTTCAAAACTCTCATTTTCGAATAATTCTTTAAAATTCCAATTTTTAAATTTAATTTTCAAAACTTCAATTTTCAAATGATTTTCCAAAATTCCAATTTTCATCTCAAATTTAATTTTCAAAACTCTCATTTTTGAATAATTCTTTAAAATTCCAATTTTTAAATTTAATTTTCAAAACTTCCATTTTCAAATAAATTTTCAAAATTCCAAATTTCAAGTTTAATTTTCAAAGCTCCCATTTTCAAAATTTTAAATATAAAAATGAATAAATTTTCATAATTTCATAGTAATGGAATTTATGAGAATTAACTCATAACAAAATCAATAGGGCTTTGGGGGGCTCTACATATGAGTTTTCTCTTTCTATTGTCAACTGTTATACTTAATGAATATTGTTTGATCTTTGTCTTGCTCTTTGATATGCATGTGATGATGTTATACTTGACCTAACCTTGTTTCCATGATAGCGCATTATTACTTGCTATTAAGGTATGATCTCACTCCTACTTTGTTTTATCCTTATACATGATTTGTTTTATTATTTGATCATTTTATTGGTATCTATTGATTTCCTTATTGATTTCCGTTTTTAACTTTTCTTTGTTCCGTTCCATCTTATCCACCGTTTCATCCAATATGAAATCTACATCATTAACTCCGAAAGAAGCAAGCAGGTGTATGGGTGTGTCTCCTTGAGCATCTTTCTCATTTACAAGTCCTCTCACTCTTAATCCATCCTTTATTAAT
Source organism: Vitis vinifera (assembly GCF_030704535.1). Classification (NCBI taxonomy): domain Eukaryota; kingdom Viridiplantae; phylum Streptophyta; class Magnoliopsida; order Vitales; family Vitaceae; genus Vitis; species Vitis vinifera. The sequence continues at coordinate 23,200,738 of NC_081809.1, forward strand.
ACCTCACTACCAAAATGAGAAGGGTGCTTCTTCATCATGGCAAAGTGAAAAACATTATTGCCATTCTCATCAACCTGCTCACAACAATCTGGAGCATGTGACAGCAGCAACTTTACTATGTCCATACAGCCATTGTAACTTGCAATGTGAAGGGCTGTTCTGTTGCTATTTTTTATTCCAAGGTAGATTACAGACTTGTCTTGTGATGATCCGTCTAGTAATTGCTTGGTAATTGCGGCATCACGCATGTATGCAGCACAATGAAGCGGAGACCAGCCATTTTCATCCACTTCTTTGATTAGCATTGGCTTCCATCCTAGTATCTTCTTTGTCATTGCTGATCAAATAAATAAATGAAGAAAGAGAGGTCAAGGAATATTAAAGAAAATTAATTATAAAATGAACAACCTAACGCATTACTATAGGCCCTTATATGCACTATCTTGGTGACGGCAGAGTACAGTAGCATGCAAAGCTGTTCTACCCTCGATGCCTTTGTGATCTGATGAAGGACTGGTGTCTATGATTATTTCCACCAAGTCCTCATATTCTCTCTCTACAGCCATGTAAAGAGAAGTGTAGCCTGTACTGTTAGCACCATAGATGAAGTGAGGGTCTGCCTCAATCAATAACTTCACCACTTTTGAGTGATGATATCGCACCGCCTCGTGCAAGGCTGTGTCTTTCTCCTTATTGGTGATCCTCAGCATCGCCTTGTCTGTTCCAACGCCACTTTCGATCTCTAAGTGAAGTGCTTTTGCATCAAGGAGAGCTTCCACAACCGCCCTATGGCCTTCTCTCGCAGCAAGGTGAAGTGGAGTGTCGCCTTTCAGATTGGGCTGCTGCAGTAGAGGTGAACATGAATGAAAGTCAAGGATCCACTCTACACATGCCAGCTAACCGAACTGGGTTGCAATGTGGAGGACAGTGTTCCTTTTTGGGGTTAGTTGGGGTTGAAGATGAGCAAATTCCGAGTACTTCCCCTTGAGGAAACTAATATTGTTGAGATATTAGGAATGTTTTCCTTATATCATTCTTTCCTTATATCATTTAGTGTTGAGATATTATGAATGTTTAAATATTAGGAAAGTTGAGATATTAGGAATATTGAGATATTATGAATATTGAGATATTAGGAATATTGAGATATTAGGAAAGTTGATATATTAGGATATTAGTTGTTATTTCCTTATATCATTCTTTCCTTGTATCATTCTTTCTCATTCTTAGAATGGTGATTACCCTCTATATATACTCTGTACATGAGCGAATGAAAAAATTAATGAAAAACTATCATTTATCAATTTGAAGATGGTATCAGAGCCATGAAATTGAAATCCTGGATATTTTGTCGCTATGGTGGTCCGACAGCGATCAACCATCCTAAGACAAGCCCTAATATTGATAAGTCAACCTTCAAATGCACTCACTGCAATAAGACTGATTCCACCAGTCTGGATATCCCACAATTTCAAAGCAACGACTCTTGGTATGACTAGGAAAACAATGAGGAACCGAGGGTTTGAACCCTGGACCTTTAGATCATGTTTAGGCTATCACCACTTTGTTATTAATGATAATAATCGTGATCAATGGAAGAAGGATTCCAAGAAAACCTCGACTACAACTGTTGCCGAAATAAAAACAAGGCTAATGTTGCTGAGAAAGCCTCTGCATTGGTAGCCGCTACAGATCATGGTGGTAAGTTTTTAAATACTTTTACACCTGTTATTAATAGTGCATGGATAATTGATTCTGGTGCT